>NC_000083.6:69554487-69631987 GCF_000001635.26 Mus musculus
TCTATTATCAAAACCTTCAGACAAAAGGCAGAGGCTGGCAAGAATGACAAGTCTGTGAAGGCTCTGGTCACCTTGCTCTATAAAAATGCACTCCTGTCTTCAGCTTCAGTCTTGTTGTATGAAAATGCACTCCTGGGAAGATCCCCCCAGACCCATGATACAGCACCTACAGGATGATCGAGCTTGGTCTAGATATTGGTGAGGATGACCCTACAGTGGATAATACCAGTGCTACTGTAACTGAAGCAATGCCACCCCTGGAAGTAGATGGCGACATCACACATGGAAGAAGTAGACTAGACTTCACCAGAACTTTGTGTTTGATGCTTACCTTCACTCCTTCTGATAACACATTTCCCGTGATTTTTTTTTTGTTTATTTTTGTTATCTGTGACACTATAGGTTTGACTCAAGAGGTTGATAGAACGTTTGTTGTAAGACATAATGTAACCTACTGTCAATGTTAACTTTGTGGTCTGAAGTGCTTAGCTGTCAAGCTGGATTTCTTAGGAGACCAAATTAAGATGGCTTAAGTTACATCTTAAAATTTTCACTCCCTGTTGTTAATTCTACATGTACTAGTCTTAGAAGTAAACACAAGGTTAAACAATGTGACAGAAGGTGGGGGACTTTTGGGATAGCATTGGAAATGTAATTGAAGAAAATACATAATAAAAAAAACCAAACAAACAAAAAAGAATTCTCCAAGCAGCTTATTTTCCAAAGTACCAAGAACAAAAACCCTGTTTTCCCTCGGTCTTGCAAGTCAGCAAAGTTTGTGAATGGAAATAACAGTGCCCAATCACATTTTGCTTTAAAAGGAAGATACAGATGAGATAAAAAAAAAGAGGGGGCTATGCTGAAGATACATTTTGGTTACAGGGCATGGAAAAAAAATCAATCTACTACTGACCCAGAAGCATCCTGCGTGCTGGCTGGTTTTCATAGCACCTGAAGCTGTTATACAGTCTGCTGCAAAGAACAAGGTCATTAACTGCTTCATCAAGCTGTGAGCAGTGTGAGCCATAGTAATGACTGGACAGGCAAACTGTGCCCATGACGTATCTTGACTTTATTGTAGCATATTTATGAAATTATTGCTACAGTTGTTACATTTCATTATTAATTATTGTTAATCTCTGAATGTGCCTGTTTTCTACATCCAAGTGGTGAGATCGTGGTATGACAGTTATGGGAGTAACCAACCAATTTTTTGATTGAGCCACTTCATAGGAAGGAATGCGTTCTCGGTGCTATTCATCTCACGATGAGCCCATGTTTGAGGTCTTTTATAGCTCCAGGGATGGACCTACTATTATTACTTTGCTAACGGACATAGGCTAGTCCATGCACAGGCTAGTGTAGCTCTCAGACCTCATCAGAGAAGCTTGTTTGAGCAGGGGATGATGGTTAACATGCCAACTTACAGCTGGTCATAATGTAGAGACTAATTGTCTGTGGAGTGCTCAGCTACAAATGGGACTTCTCCCTCCTAATGCCCTACCCCTCACCCGAGGCCCAGGGATGGAGAGCAAAGGGAGAAATAGTATCACCTGAATATGACAGGTTTACTATGCTTATGAACTCGCAGAGTAGTTATACAACTACTGTACAAGATCAAGTCAGACAATATGAGAGAAAGGAGAGAGAGAGAGAGAGAGAGAGAGAGAGAACAGAGAGACAGATAAAGAGACAGAGGGACACACAGAGAGATACACAGAAAGGCACACACAGAGAGACAGAGACACACACAGAGACACACACACAGAGGCAGAAGGAAGCAGAGAGAGACACAGAGGGAAAGGCAGAGAGAGACAGAGACAGACAGACAGAGGCAGAGAGAAAGAGACAGAGAAACAGACATAGAGAGCCAGACACACAGAGAGACACACACAGAGAGGAAGACACACAGACACACAGAGAGAGATAGAGACAAAGAGAAACAGAGACAGACAGACAGAGACAGAGACAGACAGAGACAGACAGAGACAGACAGAGAGACAAAGAGACAAAGAGAGAGACAGATAGAGACAGACACACAGAGAGACAGACAGAGACAGACAGACAGAGACACATACAGAGATAGGCTCATGGCCTCTAAATGAAATAACTGAGGAGCTATTGGCAGATTTTTTTTCCTTTCAAACTATAGCTTTTAAAATATGTTGTTAACTATAAAATCTTAACTTACTTTTTGAAGAATTTCCTACATGAGTACTATATTTCCACAACATTCATTCCTCACCTCTCTCTCTCCACCTTCTGCTGTGTCTCCCTGCCCCTCTTAAATTGTTGGCCTTTTCACCACACAATTATTATTGTCTCATGAGTTTGTGTGCAACTGTATGTGTCCACTTAGTGTTGCTTGTGTGTGTATATGCTTAGAGCTGGCCACGGCTGGATGATCTATCGGGGGTTTAATCCCTAGGAAAACTGACCCCTCTTCCCGTCAGCCATTAGTTTCCCATATCTTCTCCATCTAGATGTGGGGACCTATGAGATTTTCCTCAACCGAGCTGGCATGTTTACAAATGGGTTTTTTGCTGTGAGAGATTTGGTTTTCTTTCAGGTCGTTGCCTCTGATAGGTTGGCCTTGCTCCTTGGATGGTCCCACATCCATGACTATATGACAGGACAAATTGAAGTTGTAGGGTGTTTTTTTTTTTTTTAGTACTTTTTATTACGTATTTTTCTCATTTACATTTTCAATACTATCCCAAAACCCCCATACCTTCCCCCCCACTCCCCTACCCACCCACTCCCACTTTTTGGCCCTGGCATTCCCCTGTACTGGGGCATATAAAGTTTGCAAGTCCAATGGGCCTCTCTTTCCAGTGATGACTGACTAGGCCATCTTTTGATACATATGCAGCTAGAGACAAGAGCTCCGGGGTATTGGTTAGTTCATAATGTTGTTCCACCTATAGGGTTGCAGATCCCTTTAGCTCCTTGAGTACTTTCTCTAGCTCTCCCATTGGGGGCCCTGTGATCCATCCAATAGCTGACTGTGAGCATCCACTTCTGTGTTTGCTAGGCCCCGGCATAGTCTCACAAGAGACAGCTATATCTGGGTCCTTTCAGCAAAATCTTGCTAGTGTATGCAATGGTGTCAGCGTTTGGAAGCTGATTATGGGATGGAATCCTGGATATGGCAGGCTCTAGATGGTCCATCCTTTCGACACAGCTCTACAAAGGACACCAAGTTGGGAAGAGGTGGGAGAAGGGTTGGATCTCAGAGGAGATGGGGAAGGTGGAGATGATTGAGATCTGTTGCATGCATATGGGGAATTCTCAAAGAATTAGCAAGATATTACATTAAAAAAGGAAGCTATTTGAGTGTGAAAGTGTGAGAGGAGGTGTGAGGAGGAGCTAAATCAAGGGTGATGAGGGTGACGGGAAGGATGAAGTATTGCTTATTTTCTTTGAAGCAGGGCCTAGATTTAAATGCAAATGTGTACGAGGAGACAGAAGGGGAAAGATAGGGTGCGCACGGGGGTTGGGGGGAGACTGTGTTTCTGTGTGTGTTAGAGGTAAAGCAGGAAGGAAACTATTTGTGTAGAAGAAGAACAGCAGCAAAAAGAGATGAGAAATAACCGGGACAGGGCAGTAGGGTCAGGAGGGAAGAATAACATACAATGATATATGTATAGGCTGATGCTAACAAGAATATATACAGCATTAATTTGAAAATGAAAGATTGGTAACTTCACAGGATGGAACAGCCACTTAACCATACATTTTCCTCCTGAGGGCTCATTGGCAATACGCAGAGGAGCTTGCCCCAGTTTGAAAGCAAGTTTGAAGTGGCAGGAAGAGAGAATGAGATAGGGCTCCTTGAGAAAAAACGGCTCATGAGAAAGGATGGATATGACAGACTTCTGTGCTGGGATCAGATATTAGAGGTTACTCAGTAATGTCAGAAATTATGGGAAAGTGCTGCTATGGATTGGGTAAAAACCAAAGGAAATCAGAGAGTAGAGTGTTTTTGCCAGGGTTTGAATTCCTGCACAAAACATCATGACCAAGAAGCAAGTGGGAGGAAAGGGTTTATTCAGCTTACACTTCCACATTGCTGTTCATCACCAAAGGAAGCCAGGACAGGAACTCACACAGGGCAGGAACCTGGCAGCAGAAGCTGATGCAGAAGCCATGGAGGGGTGCTGCTTACTGGCTTGCTTCCCCTGGCTTGCTCAGCTTGCTTTCTTATAGAACCCAAGACTACCAGCCCAGGGAGAGCACCACCCACAATGGGGTCTTCCCCCTTGATCACTAATTGAGAAAATGCCTGACCGCTGATCTCATGGAGGCATTTCCTCAAGAGAGGCTACTTTCTCTGTGATAACTCCAGCTTGTGTCCAGTTGACACACAAAACCAGCCAGTATATACAGTCAGCTCCAATCTACTCAACATTAAGAGATGAAGGAGCCTGGTCGAGATGAACTTGATCAGGTGCTATAGAGTAGAGGCTGAAGTCAACATAGCCAAGGGATGCCATCCACGTTCCACAGAGCACATGTTTCTGTTGACAGAGCTGTGACATCATATTTTAGTCTACGAGCTGGAGGATCCCTCACTCATGACTGCTCTGTGATGTCAGCTACTTATGGCCAAGCATGGTCTGAAAACCAAGTATTGAAAATTAATAACAGGATATTGAAAGAATGAGATGGAAAGAAAACGAGAAGGAAGAGTGAGTGGGAGGGTTATAAGAGCAATATCACAACCACATAACTTTTATTATGGTAGATTGCTATAATTGTCCTGTTTTAGAATTTAATTACTGTTCATCTATTACCATACCTAATTTGTTAAATTTTGTATACCTTGGTGTTCTGCCTGCTTGTGTATTTGTGTGAGAGTATCAGATACCCTGGAACTGGGTTACATACAGTCATGAGCTGCCAAGTGGGTTCAGAGAATTGAACCCTGGTCTTTTGGAAGAGCAGCCAGTGTTCTTAATCACTGAGCCAACTCTCTAGCCCCTGTATTCTAATTTTTATATTAAAAATTTTCACAGTTATATATAGGAAACCCCATAGTATTTTCAGGGCTTAGCACTATTTTAGGCTTCAGGTGTCCAATGAAGCTGTGGACCCCATTCCTCATATACAAAGAGAGAAACTATACTCAATGCAGATGAGTCCAAGTGGGAAGGCTGGGTGCTGGGGTAACATCCAGGCCTTGAATGTGTGGCATCACCCAGCTTTTCAGGGACTTCATTTTCTAAGTCTGCAAAAGCCATGATTGAGAAACGTCAGCAGAGGGTGGAACTTTGTCAGAATGAATGTGACAATGGCCTCCAGGGCGCCTGGGAAGTTTGCTGGACTGAGTAAATGCAGGCTGCTATGACTCAGTCATCTGAAATCAGATGACACACTGTCATAAAAATAATAACACCCTCCCAGTCCCCACTTTCCCCTGGGAAGACACTAAATTGCCCATGATTCATTTCTGGTACTCCACCATCTTTCTTTTATGTTCTAAATCTGGGCCCTGTGAAAATTTCAAAATCATATATTCATTCATTCTTTGAGGATTTTATGCAATCTATTTTGACCATATTTACGGCTCCCAATCTGCCCCCCCCCCCCACCTCCAGCTTTACCTTTCATCTAACCTTAATTCTCCTTGTTTTTCTTTCTAAATAGCTCATTGTGTCTAGCTCATGCTGCCCAACGACTCTTGGTCGTGAGGGCCGTACAGGACTGGGTTGATATACCAGGGCTCCATTAAAGAAAGCATCCTTGCCCTCCCCCAGCATCTATGAAATACGAATAGCTCCTTAGCTAGTGTTGGGGTTTGCTGTCAACCCATGCTTGGGTTTTGTCTGCCTTGAGCTTGCCCAGGTCTTGCACAACTGTCATATTCACTGTGAGGTTTACATCGGTACCTGCCTTGTTTTACCTGAAAAATGCTGTTTTGTTGAAGTCACCCACCACCTCTGGCTCTTCAAAACCTTCCTGCCTCCTCTTCCCTGAAGATCCCCGAGCCCTGGGAGGAAAGTATTGTATGTATGTCCTATTTAGGCTGAGAACTCTTCTACTGAGCTTTTTGCAGTCTCAGTTCTGGTTGCTAAGATGCCTGTGATTCAGTTATTTGCTGAAACCCCTATGGATGGCTTTGTCTGGACCCTGAAGCACTATGCTAACTCTGCTAATGGGGACCTGATGAGCTTGCTCACCTGGACACGGCTTAACAGCCCTTTAAGCCTCTTTGGCATCTTGTGAGCTTGTGCTAATATAGCTCAGAGAAATTGCACACAGAAAATCTCATCTAACCATCTAAGCCTGACATGGGATGGCTTTTCCTTTTCTTCCTGTTGGTTTAAAAGATGGCCAAACATATAATCATATCTGACACAAACCCTCCTATGTGTCAAGTCACAAACTGCGTTGGATAAGGCTTACTTAAGTCTTAAAAAATGAAAACTTGGTTGGTGGTGGCGCATGCCTTTAATCCCAGCTCTTGGGAGGTAGAGGCAGGCAGTTTTCTGAGTTCGAGGCCAGCCTCGTCTACAAAGTGATACCAAAGTGAAACCCTGTCTCAAAAAAAAAAAAAAAACCTTAAAAAATTAAAACTTGTGGTTGCTTCTAGTAATTGAAGAAGAGAAGCCATTTTGCTCTTTTGGATGCTGCAAAATTCAGGTTTGCAAGGGAATCCAGTATTTGAGCTCTGACCTGTCACCTGCATGGCATCTGTAGATCAGGCAGTGCTATCAGGGAAAGGATATTGAGGGGCTGGTACCTCAGAGCTCGGAACCTGGTCCATAGGTTGCTGATGGATGAGGAAAGAGACATGGCTCAGAAAATGTGTGTTTTTACTGTCAAAGATTTTGTCCCAAACCAATAGATATCTGTCAAGGACCTAGGAGGGCCTTGTATTGAGAGAAGACATCCAGAGAAAAGGCTGGCCCAAGGTTTGCACTGCAGATCAAATAAACATCTCTGAGACCCATGTGCTCCACACAAGTCACAGCTTTTAGTCCTCTGTTGGTGAGGAGCAGCACCTGATACGAGTAAGTGGTGTTAGGGCCTTGTCCTCAGTGCCCAACTCCCAGCCCAGGTACACAGAGCAGCTGACCAGGCCTCTGGAACTGGGGGCATGGTTTTGCTTGCCCGTTTAGCCACCGTGAGGGTTTCAGATCTTGCGTTCTTGGGGACCCATCTTCTGCATCACTTACCAGTTCCTGGAAGCTGTTCACAGTGTTGGTTCTTAAGGTTTGGCTTGAAATGGAAGCCAGCATTGCTTTAGTCTCTCACCCCCAGCAGGGGACCTCTAGACCCCCAGAGCCATCTGACTGTATCCAGTAAGAGAGAGGGAAGGGAAAGAACTCAAGAGAGGGATGCACCATACAGGCTCTCGGTCAGTAGGTCCTGATCCCATCCCATTCTTACACAGGCTCTCGGTCAGTAGGTCCTGATCCCATCCCACTCTTGCACAGGCTCTAGGTCAGTAGGTTCTGACCCCATCCCACTTTTCTGGGGCAGGAAGAGAGAAGCAGGAGGCAGACAAAGAGGAATGAAATAGGAAGAGATTTCAGGGCAGAGAAGATCTCAGATTTGAACTCTGTCTCTGATAGTCTGACCCATCTATACTGAATTTATATTATACTTGCAGAAGTGCATCCACTGAGAATATTTCTCTTCAACCTGTAGTCCTCTGCTCCCATTTATACAGTGGCTTCTTGTTAAACTCTTATCTGTTGCACAATATAAACTCTCGGTTGATATTCCACACAGTGAGTTCAAATTTGGGTGTTTCGAATCCTTTGAGAGAAGTTTCCTATTATCTCCCAAGAATAAGTCTTTCTTACCAGACTTTGTGTAGGAGGTAGGAGGAATTGCAAGCAATGGACACTTCAAGGACCATGTAAGTCATTAGTTCTAGTGTCTGAGAAAAAGAAGAATCACTAAACAAAAGGTTCAAGTGCAGACTAAGTGACCCTTGTTTGCAGAGTCCTCTACAGAGCCTAGCTAGAACACAATGGCCAGCCAATGTATAAGAAGACAGTTTTAGAACAGGATACTCTGAGCCGCGCCCAACGGGTAGATAGTGAGCTGGAACACGTGCTTTTATTTTCTATTACAAGAAGAAAGCTAAACTCCTTAGCTCTATGTAAGTCTGCTAAACAACACATCCTTAGTTCACAGGTCCACAGTGACAACTTTCTCTAAGGCTTTAGAAGCACCCAGGGGTGGTATAGTGCCTCGCCAGACACTTTTCCAGCTAGGCTGGTCAGAAACCCCAACACCACCAACTGAAGCTAACAGCAAGCAAGCATCTTTGTTGAGTTCCCAAGTGAGAATCCACAACATCACATGATCAATTGCTCTCCAAAGCATCATGGTGTCAATTAGATGCACCCCTTCTCGCTTCAGACACACAGAGATTCTGCTTATTGGCCTTGGTTGTCAAGGTCACAATGACCTTGCTAGGAAATGTGATCAAGGCAAGTTTCAATCCCCCTCCCCTCTCAAGGGTTTTACTTCTGTCTGTTTAGTGATGAGAAATGGAAACACTTGTCCACAAAAGGTTTATACATAATATTCTCAACAACCTTATGAATGCCCCAAACTGAAAATAGTTCGAAGTCTGCCAAGTTAGATAATATCTACAATTTGGTCTGTTTATCTAATGGGACAGTAGAAACAAGCAGGCAAGCACAAACTACTGATACTGACTCACAGGAGAGGGGAAAAATCCAGCTTATAATCCCCCACTTCAGCTGCTCCATGTGTGTAGGTTCTCATTTACAGGACCCATCGCCTTTAAAGGAAGGGAACACATTCTTTTGGCTATTAGATGGACATTTGTGCTCAGCCTCGGTGTAGGTAGTACATGTATCCACTAGATGGCAGACGTGATCTGGGAAGATCCATGGGAACAGTTGCTGCATTTCAAGGTCTCCCTTATATGCTCAGGGAACTGGCCAGCCCTAAGTGTAGCTGTCCAGCAACCATGGATGAACTGGGTCTACTTGAAAGGGGGGCTGGAAATGAAAAAGGACGGGCTGGCAAGAGAAGGATGAAGCCAAGACAAAGATTTCTGATCAAGGCTCAAACTTTAAATTTCAGCTCTGCGTTCATGTAGGCAAAACCCACAGACCCATCCTTTGTTTCAGCTGGATTGAGTAGCAAAGCAAGCTGAGCAGGCGGTCAACTCCTCAAAGCTCTGGTAGGGAACTGCAAATGCGGTGAGGCCAGGACCCACTCCAGCCAAGTTGTAAAACCTTGGAGGGTTTGTTTAGCCTTAAGTGTAAGGGCACACTTAAGATTGGCAAACGAGGACTCAATGGGGCATGACCTTAGCCAAAATGGAACCTAAAGGGACCATCTCCAGTAGATAGACAGAGCCCCCAGTGGAGGTAAGGGGTCACCAACCTACCTTCAAACTTTTTGGCCCAGAATTGTCCCCAACTAAAAGAAATCCAGGCACAAAAATGGAGCAGAGATTGACAGAAAGACCAATCAGTGACCTGTCCATGCCATGCACAGGTACCAAAACCCTGAAACTATTCCTGATGCCATGTTTTGCTTGCAGACAGGAGCCAAGCATGGCTTTTGAGAAACTCAACCAGCAGCTGACGGAGACAGATGCAGATACTTTATAGCCAACCATTGGACTGAAGTTGAGGACCTCTAATGGAAGAGTTAGTGGAAGGATTGAAGGAACTGAAGGGGATGGCAACCCCATAGGAAGAACAACTAACCTGGACCCCCTAAGAGCTTCCAGACCCTAAGGCACCAACCAAAGAATATACATGGGTTGGAACATGGCCCTTGGCACATAATGTAGAGAGGACTGCCTTGTCTGGGCTCAGTGGGAGTCTAATCCAGTAAAGACTTGCTGACCCAGGGAAGGGGGATGGAGGGTGGTTAACTAAGGGTGGGTGGGTGAGGGGGTGGGGTGGGTGAGCACCCTCTCAGAGGCAAAGGGGAGGGGGATAGTATGAAAAACTCTTGGACGGGGTGTAACATTTGCAATGTAAATAAATGAAACAATAAAAAAAATAATCCTTTTGGGCTGAAGAGATGGTTCAATGGTTCAAGCACTGACTGCTCTTCCAGAGGTCCTGAGTTCAATTCCCAGTAACCACATGGTGGCTCACAACCATCTGTAATGGGATCTGATGCCCTCTTCTGGTGTGTCTGAAGACAGCTACAGTGTACTCATAGAAGTAAAAAAAATAATTTTTTAAAAAAATTCCTATCCCCTTTGGGGCCTACAATCCTTCCTCTTGTTGTTCCATAAGAGTCCCCAAGCCCCATCCACTGTTTGGCTGTGGGTGTCTGCATCTGTCTGAGTCAGGTGCTAGGTGGAGCCTCTCAGAGGACAACCATGCTAGACTCCTGTCTGCAAGCAAAACAGAGCATCATTAATAGTGTCAGGGATTGGTGCTTGCGCATGGGATGGGTCGGTTATTGCTTGGCCATTCCCACAGTCTCTGCTCCATCCCCCATGCCTGCATTTCTTGTAGACAGGATGGTTTTGGGGTTGAAAGTTTTGTGGGTAGGTTGGTGTCTCTATCACTCCACTAGGGTTCCTGCCTGGCTACAGGAGGTGGCCTCTTCAGGTTGCATATCCCCAGTGTGGTGAGTCACAGCTAAGGTTATCCCCATTTATTCTGGGGTACCTCTTCTACCCCAGGTCTCTGTCTCATCTTAGAGCTGACCTCCCCCTTCCATCAGTTGCAGATATCCACTCATTTTTCATGGCCATTGAGCTGTCACTCCTGACCTTCCCCACACCTGATCCCGAATTCCCCATCTGCCCTCCCTCCCAGTTCCCTCCCTCCATCTGCCTCTTATGACTATTTTATTCTGCCTTCAAAATGAGATTCAAGGTTCCTCCCTCAGTCTTCCCTCTTGTTTAGCTTCTCTGGGTCTGTGGAGTGTAGTGGTACCAGTAAGAAGACCAACAAAGTCAACTGACTGGGCCTTTCAGGCTCTCAATGTCTGAACCGCTAACCAAAGCACATACAGGGGCTGGACCTTTGCCTCTTCACTCATATGTAGCACATGTGCTACTTTCATATGGGTCCTGAAGTCGGGGGTTATCCCAAAAGCTATTGCCTGTATGTGGGCTATGTTCTACTAGCTGGACTGCCTCAGTGGAAGAGGAAGCACCTAGCCTTGCAGAGACTTGAAGTGCCAGGGGTGGGGGATACCTAGGAGGGGCTCCATCTGCTCAGAGGAGAAGGGGAGAGGGGATGAAGGAAGGATTGTGGTAAAGGAGCTGGGAGACTGGCTTCCAGAAGCTGGAATTCAACAATAGCTTTTCCCATAAGTGCTCAAAAGCATCAGATGTGGGCAGTGAAGCTCCCAGAGGAAGCCCCACTGAGCCCAGGAAAGTGATAACACATCTAACCCCCCAAAAATCTGGAGAAAGGAGGCAGAGTCATGTTTCTAGGAGAAATGGCAAGGGGGCAGAAAGGAATTTTAAGGGACCAGAAGGTATAAAAGGGAAGGCAGAGGTGGCAGGACAGCAGACACTGGTCTGGAGCAAGACCAGGAGAGGAGAGTGCCAGGGACCTCCAGAGGTGAAACTGGGATGTATTTGCAATACTTTCCTGGTTCTCTCACCATGCCCTTCCTGTTGCTAGGAGAGATGCCAGTTGAGTGGATTCTGACTTCCTGGCTTGAAGGAGAAACGTGGGAAGAAAAAAAGATGCAACCCAGTTCACAATCAACACAGGGCATAAAGAATCCCTGTGATGGGCAGAGCAGAGCTGTGTGGAGGGTGGGGAATGATGGATAACACTGAACACACAAAGTGAAGAGGGGCTTTCTAGTTCCCCTGGGCATATTTGAAGACTAACCGAACAGTGTTGATAGTGTATGAAAAAAATAGGGATACTGCTGTTCCCAGAAATGGCTGAGGACATTTACTGTAGGTATGAGGAAGAGGGCAGCCAGAGGCATCTGAAAGGGTCCAGATTGAGCTGGGCCATGAGGAGAGAGGGGGGAGGAGAATGGGAGGGGGGATTATCGGTTTCTAGGAACCAGGAGCTAAGAGGGCAAAGAGAGGGAGAGCAGCAAGAGACACAGGCAAAATGGCTGAGGTTATAGAGAAATGAAGAAGCTGGAGGAAGGGAGAGGAAGCTCAGGGGCTGGAGAGGTTGAGGGTAAGGGGGTGGGGAATGTCAGCCATGATGACACTGCTGTAGCAGGTTCTTGGGAGGGTGCACTGAGGACAGTGGGTGGCCAGATTCTACTATGACTGTTAAGTAGGCACCTCAGTCATTTCTCCTGAGTTTGAGACCTAACATAGTTGGTAGACGAAGACTGATGTGGTCACTACATACTCTTCTAGAATAAGGGAACTGATGTTTGTGTGTGATAGTTTTGTAGCCCTAATAAATTGAGGCTGTATACAAAGTTGCTTTGAAGGAAGGTTATCTCAGCCAGGGACATGGCTGTAAAGCTTTGAAAAATAGTTTGGAGACGGGGACTTAATTGAGGGTCCGATGTGACAATGACTTGGAAGAGAAATGTTCAAGGGATTACTAGTGGAATAAGAACAGAGAAAAAAATTACAAAGAATAAATGTGTGGTATCATGACACATTTCCTGAGGCGATTTCCCTCTTACTCTGGGGAAAGATTTGAAGCTTCCACTGCTGGGCCAAACCAGGCCAAAGCAGTGTGGTAATTAATGGATAATTAGAATTAAGCTGTAGTTTCACGTTTTTAAGTCTCTCCTTCATCCTTGTTATCACACCGGCTTCTATTGCAGAGTTCTCTCTTTTAGAGTTTCTACTATCTCTGCTGAGTCAGGGGACACAGTTTCTGCTGTGTCTCTGCCATCGCTTCCTACCATGCTAGCTGGGGCTCTCTGCACCAGTGCATGATCTGCTGAGCCAGCTGATGCTGTGCGTCTTAACTTTGCTCTCTGTTCATGCTTGCTTGATATACATTGCGGTGGGGCTGTACTTAAATTCCCCACGCTTAACATGAGTCATCGTTTCTCCTCTTAACATGACGGTCATTTCCTTCACATATGGTTACTATCAGGCTCTAGATACATCCCAAAACATCTGCATTCTTAGCCACAAAACAGGAAGAACTGCAAAGAGGATCAGGACCCAACTTCAGAGCCACCCAAGTTGGCTGTGTTCAGCTACTCTGGTTCCTGCTCCCATTCTTCCTCATGACGGCAACACCCTGCTTTCTGTATCAGCTTCCCGGTGTAAAACTTTCCTTCTCTGGAGGATATAGAATAGGGAAATCCACACCAAGATGCTTATGTGGCCTGATATCACAAAGGAGAGATGCAGAGAGCAACACTGCTCACCTTGGTAAAACCAGGCTCCGGCCCTTTATGCTTACAATCAAGATTAATTTCCACAGGAATCTTTTATGGCACCCTAGATTGAGCATAAAGGCTCATCCTTGGGGAAAGAATACTAATAACTCAGCTACAGGAAGCTGAAGAGGAAGCTCTGGAAAGACAGTGAAACTGCAGGCTCCAGCTCGACTTTTGTAATTGTGTGTCGGTTCTCATGGGAGGCGACTGAATTACCCTTGCATTATCAACCTGCTCAGGAAAAGCCATTTGTAGCTGACAAAGGCCCAAGGTTGTTGACAAGCCATGTCATTTATACACATAATTGACAAATATTAATTATAAAGAGTTACTTGTGTCATGTGGGGGAGAGTGCCTGATTCCACCAGCGAGCCTGTTGCTACTTTGTTTACAACCCGCAGTGTGTCACTGCTTCCCTCTTGAGACATGCCATTTGTTTCCTTATCATTTTCCTTGGCAAATATTTGAGTATCTGCAATGAATTGATTAATTTAGTGCCTGACATATTGAGCAACCTTTGTAGTTTACAGAGTTTCCGTAACTTACTGTGAGGACTCTGTCAACAGGTGTGGGGGATTAAAGCGTCTCTACAGCTGGGTTCTGACACTAAACACATTCTGTTTTAGTTCAAGAAGTGAAAAGGCTCCTTAATTACTCTCAGCCTCAGTTTAGTTAGTGGCGAAATGAAGCTACTGCACACCACCTTGGCACCTTAGGAATTTGGTGCGTCTAGAGGGAACTTGTGTGAAAATGTTTTGCCAGTGTAAAATATTAGATGATTGGTGACACATGGAATATATCTATTATAGCCTCTACAGTTTTAAGCTAATTTTTAGTACATTAAAGCATTGAAATAATGAAGAATTACTTTCTTGTATTTCTAAACCTGTCCCCGGAAACATTATGGAGAAAAGAACTGTGGGGGAAGTTTCCTGGTTTTATTTTATTTTATTTTATTTTATTTTATTTTATTTTATTTTATCTACAGACAAGTATACTTTGGGATGCCATGGGAGAGTCTTCCTGCACGGGATTCTGTAAGCTTAATCACCTTCATGTTTGCAGTCTAAGCCCCGCATGGGGTAGCAGGTCTTTATATCTTATTACTTGGGTTTGGTCTTATTTTATCATACTGTTAGCCACAATTATCAGTAAAGTAAGCATTAGCTACCTGATTTTGGAAGCTTTAATCATTGGTGCCACCGACCCTCATTACTGTCTCAGATGAAAGGCTATACAGCGCCACTTTCATTTGCTTTGTGCTCTGATACATTGTGGCCAACATGCTTTTGAGAGTGAAATGGACATTGTATCCCTGTTGAGAAGTAACATTTCTGACTGAGTGTGGGTTCTTCATACTTCTCTGAGAAACACTCATGGCTATATTCATGAAGCCATGAATTTACTCAAAGAAGTACTCACATTGATGGCATTTATAGACTTTTTAGCAGATGGATCAAGACAAGGACCAGATTTCTTACCCCATCTAACCCTTTGTTGTTGTTGTTGATTCAGGGATTGAGTGATTTATCCAACTTGAATCACACAGAGTCCCCAGAAGAGCAGATTGATTTATTATTGGGGGTAAAGCTTAGAAATTTATGCATATATATATATATATATGTATATATATATATATGTGTGTGTGTGTGTGTGTGTGTGTGTGTATAAATTGCTTGCGTGTATGTATGTGTACCACCTACGTGCAGTGTCTACATAGGTCTGAAGAAGGTGTCAGATCTCCTGGAACTTCAGGTAAAACATGACTGTGAGCCCCTCTGTGGACATTGGGACCTGAACTTTAAGAGCAGTGAGGTCTCCTAACCACCAAGTCATCTGTCCAGCTCCTGCACTCCCCCTTTAGTGATTTATCTTAGGGAAGTGGCTTGTGTAATTTTAGAGATGTGGCTGACTAATCCACAATAATTCTCATGGAGTATGTACAACCCGTTATAAACATTTGCTATAAGCACGTGCATGTTTGTTTAATAAATGTTCGAATATGTGATCTGAGGCTTGTCTTTGTGGGGCAGTCCCACCAGAGTTCTGCCAGTGCTCTGGGCAGGAGGATGTGGAAGGACTGCCGCATGCTTTTCACACGGCCCTGGATGGGTGTCTAGCTGTGGGAAGCCACTGGACCCCAGCTCGGAGGGTGGTGGACAAGAAGCAGTCCTAGGTACCAGGTTCTCAGCCCCGGTCATCCCAGACACCACTGGACACCGAGGAAGAGCTGAGAACAAAATGGGGGCCCCAGGGGCAGCTCGGTCAGCCCCAGGGCTGAAGGGAGCAGAGGGCAGGGGGATGGGGGGCACTCAGGAAGGTCTTCCGGCGGGAGGTTAGATGTGGCTTGTTAGGGAAAACCTATCCCATCGTTCAATGCCTTGATGAGCAGAGACAGTCTATGGGTTTAGAGCTTTATTGTAGAAAGGCAGGGAGAAAGAGAGAAGGTAGAAAGAGAGAGGCTGGTGGCGCTTCCACTCGGCCTTCTTAAAGAACTACCCTTTCCCGTCCCGGGCTGGACGAGGCAGGCTCGTGGACCAGTGACACCCAGAAATTAAGAGTTTTTTGAAACCCGGGAGGTCCCGGACCGCTGTTCCGTGGCTGTCATTGTGCCACAAAATGAATATATTGAATTGCACCACAAATGATATGCATATCGTTTGGACTACCAAGGTCGGGAGGCCCATGAACGTTCAAAGAAGGCAAAAAAAAAAAAAAAAAAAAAAAAAAAGATTGGCCTGAAGGCTAAGCTCTACCATAAACAGCGCCATGGTGAGAAAATACAAATGAAAAAGACTATTAAGATGCATGAGAAGAGAAACAAACACCAAGCAGAAGGATGGTGAGAAGACTTCGCAGGGAGCGTCCCCCGCCTATCTGCTGGACAGAGAGGGGCAGAGGAGAGCAAAAGTACTTTCCAACAGGATTAAGCAGAAACAAAAAGGAAAGGTGGGAAAATGGGAGGTCCCTCTATCCAAAGTTCGTGCCCAAGGAGAAACAGAAGTATTGAAAGTTATTCGGACAGGAAAAAGGAAAAGAAGGCATGGAAGAGAATGGTAACTAACGTCTGCTCTGTTGGTGATGGCTTTACAAGAAAACCACCTAAATATGAAAGGTTCATTAGGCCAGTGGGTCTACGTTTCAAAAAAGCCCATGTCACACACCCTGAGCTGAAAGCTACCCTTTGTCTGCCTATTCTCGGTGTGAAAAAGAATCCATCATCCTCATTATATACAACCCTGGGTGTGATCACCAAAGGCACAGTTACTGAAGTGAATGTGAGCGAGTTGGGCCTTGGGACACAAGGAGGCAAGGTTATTTGGGGAAAGTCTGCCCAAGTTACCAACAATCCTGAGAACGACGGGTGCATAAATGCAGTCTTGCTGGTCTGACAGTGACGTCATTCATACAAGTAATTCCACTCAATAGTGAAGACCACACACAGTCAGGAAAGCACTATCGCTCGGATCTTTCTGAACTACCAAGCAGCCTTACCCCATGTGCAGTCATCAAGAAGTAGTTATTAAGTTGTAAAGGAAAATAAAACTGCCCAGTTTGAAAAAAAAAAAAAAAGAGAGAGAGAGGCTGGCCATGGCCAAGTGGAGAGAGGGGGGAAGGGAGAGAGAGAAGGAGGGCAAGAGAAGAGTGTAAGAAAGGTGAGAGCTTAAAGAGATCAAGGAGGGGCCAAGCAGCCCCTTTTGTAGCGGGCTGGGCTAAGTTGCTGTTGCCAGGTAACTGTGGGGAGGAGCATACCTGGCTATAGTCAGGTAACTGTGGGGGTGGAGTCTAGCCAGAATGCCAGGAGCTTGGGACATTGTCTGCATGACTGATAGTCACAGAATCACGGAGTTGTGGGCTCTGTGGTGTCAGACACCTGACTCTGGGAATGTGGCTCACTTTTCCATCCCTTGTAGAGTTTTCTACTGGGTGGCTGGAGCAAGCCTCATTCAACCAAAATAGGCTGCCTATCACAGGCCCACATGTCTTCATTATGTTTGATCACAGTCCTTAAGGTAAATTCTGACAATGTAGGCACCTGACGGGTCTCTGGAAGTTCTTAATGAGATCTTTCAGAACTTCAGGCCACTTATGTTTGAGAAAAAAGATAAGGGGAAGTTAAATGTAATGCAATTTCCCTCCTAACTTTAATGGGGCCTAAAAACTATAGCCTGAGCATTATAAGTCAGAAACTAGGTTGGTAACCTTCTAAATAAAATGACTGTGTATATTCTTGTCACTTTGATAAACAGGCCTTGAAAGCCACTGAGAAGCACTGGACTTGAGTTCTGGGTGGTCAGGTGAGCAGTACTGTCCTTTTGTCCGTCTTCCACCCTAGGCTCACCTTTTCGATTGCAAACGGTCTGGCAAAAGTCTGGATGTTCCCAGAAAAGATTTTCAAGTTTGATTTTTTTTTCCCCTTGGATGTTACATGATGCCCGGAGCCACTCACTCACTCAGGGTCAAAATGATTAGTTCTTGGTTTTTTCCAAAATTGGTTGAACTGGGCAGTTTGCCATCAAAGTGGGAGTCAGCCAGCCTCCAATTTCAGAAAAAAGATTAAGAAGGGAAATATATTTAGAAAACAAAATAGATTTCATTCAGAAATAACTGAATTTGCTTTTTGAATGATGGATACAAACTGGCCAAAAGTTATTCAATAAGAAAGCATACGGTAGAAATGTAACTTGGCTGGCAATATTTCTTTTAAAAGTTAAAAACAAAGTCCTAACCAGCAGCTCACACTTGGCTATGCTCAACTCTGATTCACCCCATATGTGATTTTAGGATTCATATTTGTCTATGAGTTTAGGAAAGGCCGTCATCCTAGAGACAGTACTAGATATTCTGGAAGCCTAGGGAGTAGGGTCTGTTGTCATTGTCCACTCTGTTGGACACTTGGGTGTTTGGGTAGGGGCAGTGGCAACATACTCTCTGGACTTCCTTCTTTAAGTCATAGTTTGATCTTGGCCCATCAGCTAACTGTGTGATGAACAGCAGAGCCTGTCCACCATCCTGTACCATCAGTCTCTGCTTTTGCCCATTTGGGTAGAGGGTAAGTAAACCCGGGTCACATCTGTAGATAACCCAAGGACATGTGGGGCTGTGGTGATTCATTGTTTTTTCTTCAATCACTTTTTATCTTTTTTGTTCTTGACCTGTGGGAATAGGATCTGGGATGCATCGTGAGAATGGTGAGAGGTGATGAAGCTATGTGACAAACCCTCAGAATCAGACTCTAGAGACCAGCATCAGGGTGCAGATCTAAGTTTATTGCATAGTCCATAACCTTATATACAGGGTTTGAGCAATATCAAAACACGAAATCCTCAGCCAATTAAATCTTGCCCACCATCACCATGCCCTAAGGAAAGCACTGCCTGATGAGGTAACTCAGGAGCAGGGTCAACTGAGCATCTTCACTTGTTAGAACTTTCATGAAGACAGGGAAGCAGCCACCACCCTGGCCTTGGTTCCTCTTTGCTCTCTCCTGTGCTCTGGGAGCCATCTAAGATCTAATGCTCTGTACTGCAGATCAGGACTCTTTGGGAACTCATAGGAGCCTGTGGCGCCTTACTCTCCATCCCACTTTTTCATTCATAAAATTGACCTCCACAACCCCAATATTGACCCTGTAGTTTCAGAGAGAAAGGGAGAGAGAGAGAGGGAGAGGGAGAGGGAGAGGGAGAGGGAGAGGGAGAGGGAGAGAAAAAAAACCATGCTCATTGATGGATATTCAAGCCTCAAGAAGAGATGCTCTTAGGAGTCTTTGGGAGGCTGTTTCTCATACTTTTAACATGCACAAAATTCAAAGACAAACTTGCTAAAATGAAGACTTCTGATTTAAGCATTCTGAGTGGGTCTAGTGACTCTATTTTGCAAAGTTCTTTATCATACTGCCAACATGGTATGCCTAGCATACCATTCCTAAGTAGGATTGATGTCTTCTAACATCAGGGCTATTCCCATAAACATATGGAAGGGTCTTTTGCTTCCACTCTCTAAACTCCTCTGTAACTTGATTCTCTGAAATTTGTGTACAGAGGAGTATTGTCTCCTACACCTAGTGCCTTTAACCACGCTCAATCACGTTTCTACACAGCTCCAGTCTCATGGCCATATACAGAAAATCTGGTCCAGAAGAGGACCATGACCTTTCCCCTGGGGGACCCTTTTCTCTTCTGGGGATTACTCTTAAGGGATTGGAAGGACAACAGTGGCTGTGCTGTCCTCTTCAAGAGAAAAATCTCAACCTTCTGAGCAAACCAGCTGTTACAGTCATCAGATCATCTGTTTTGTTCTCACAAGTTCATCCCAAAAGGGTTTGTTGACTGCTTACAGTGTTTCTTTGAAGGACAGAATGATGAGAGCCACTGAGGTTCCAGTCACCTCCCCTACCAGATTTGTATACACGTCTGCCCTAGTCACACATGGCCTCAGGGGCCTTGTGGGAGGTTTTAGAATACCTAGGTTGTTGGCTCACATTACCAGAGGCTACACAGCCTGAAGGAGCAGAAGAAATGAACAGTGGGCTTGGCAACTCTCATGGTCATGGCTAACACACCTTCGTACACCAGTCACTAACCCCTTCAGATATCTCACCTCTGTAATTTCTAGGTACAGTGCATCTCACATTCTGGAAGGGACCATTCTGAAAAGCTGATTCATGTGACTGAAGATACATTATCAAGAGTTTCTCTGAAGATACAGATTCAAAGAAAAGATGGATGTAAGCTGCCTGTCTGGGTGTAGACTTCATTCTGTCAGTCAGCATGGTGTTGGCTGTCTAAATTTATGTCAAGGAAAGCCAAATTCCATTAATGTTTAGTATACCTCTGTCCTTAGAAATTACAGAAGACTCTCAAAACAGATGAGCGCTTCTTACGTGAGAGATTTATATTTTAGACAGCTCTATTTATTTTAGGGATTCATGCTTCTTTGACACACAAGGCAAGAGGAGAGAAGAGAGAAATATGCTGAAAGTGGAAGATTAAATAATTCAGTGAACTAGGCCATTACATTTTCCTAATTCTATTTTCCTGGGCTTTTTTTATTCTTTCAAAGTTACATAGATTAAAGTATAACTAATTATGGAAATGACATAGTAAAATGCATTTTTTTGTGTGTGTAGTTATTATGTGTTAAAATTGTATGACAGGTTAAGGTAACATAGATGCTAGGAGAACACAGATTTGCTTGCCGGATGCTGCAGGCTCCTCTCCCTCTCCCTTTTTCTCTCGCTTTCTTCTCTCTCTCTCTCTCTCTCTCTCTCTCTCTCTCTCTCTCTCTCTCTCTCTCTCTCTCCCTCCCTCCCTCTCTCCCTCTTTCTTTCTTTCTTTCTTTCTTTCTTTCTTTCTTTCTTTCTTTCTTTCTTTCTTTCTTTCTTTCTTTCTTTCTTGGACATTTTCTTTATTTACATTTTAAATGTTTTCCCTTTCCAGATAGCCCCTTCAGAAACTCTCTATCCCATTTCCCCTCCCCCTGCCTCCATGAGGGTGCTCCCCACCCCCCCTCCCCCGACTTCCTACTCTGGCATTCTCCTACACTGGGACATCGAACACCCTCAGGTCCAAGGGCCTCTCCTCCCACTGACATCCAACAAGGCCATCCTCTGCCACATATTAACGTGGCCAGTGTCATGAGTCCCTCCATGTGTACTTTTTGGTTGGTGATCCAGTCCCCGGGAGCTCTAGGGGGTCTGGCCTATTGACACTATTGCTCCCCCCATGGGGCTGCAAACCTCCTGAGCTCCTTCAGTCCCTTCTCCAACTCTTCCAGCGGGGACCGCCACAATCAGTCCAATGGTTGGCTGTGAGCATCCACCTCTGTACTTGTCAGGCTCTGACAGAGCCTCTCAGGAGAGAGCCATATCATGCTTCCATCAGCAAGCACTTCCTGGCATCCACAGTAGTGTCCAAGTTGGTGGTTGTATATGGGATGGATCCCCAGGTGGGGCAGTCTCTGGATGCTGCTGGTTCTTCTAAATCAGGACTGAAAAGACTTTAGCTTGGTGTGGTGGTGCATGTGTGTAGCTCCAGTTAACTTTCAATGTTGAAGTATCAGCATAACTTGAACTCGGGAGCTGAGACGGTACTGTGCCGTGTCAAAGTATTGCCTCCACTGATATCAGCATCTCTTGCAGCTCCTGGAAGCTGTGGACCACCAGCTTGTACCTGCTGATTAACAATGCCACTGCAGTCTAGCATTGGCAGCATTGCAAAACTCTTCCATACAAACACTGGTTCCTGCGGAATATCCACATGTTGCAAACAAGTACATGTTTGTACAATGGGTAACATGTTCACAAGCACACACAGACACACACTCACAGCTTAGAACAGTTAAGCCGAGTGCCTGTTGTTAGTCATGGGAGCTCAAGCAAAGGTTTTTAAAATGCTACTTAGTAGTAATTAATCCGAGCAAGTTAATAGTCAAATATCAGAAGTTAAAGATATCACACCAATTAAGCACACAGCACTTTACTTTTTGATCATTATAAAGGGTTCCCTGGGCATCTACCTCTCCTGGCTGTGACTCTTTCATGTACTGCATCTCAGATGGACTTTCTGAAGTGTACATCAGCTTCCTCCCACTATATACCACCAGAGAAAAGAACCCAAGCACTGAGTGTTACTGGGAAGGGAGCAAGCAGCCCTGGGACACTTGGTGACTGAATCTAAGTGTCTTTTGAGGGATGGCCATAGATAGGTGGGTGGTGCCACTGGCATTCCTTCAGTTTTAGCAGCCATTTGCCACAAATAAATGGTCATATACCAAGACACTGTCCCATGTTTGGCATTTAGGCTGGGAAGTTTTTATATATTTTTTTGAGATTATAATGTAGTTATATCATTTTCCCATTTCCCCCTCCCTCCTCCAAGCTCTCCTATGTACCCCCTTGCTCTATTCAAACAAACTCGAGGCATCCTTTTCTTTAATTGTTCATACATATACATAATATACACACATATACATACAGATTACACACACATACACATACACACACACATATATATACATACATATATCATATATACACACACACATATATGCATATATATTACACACACACACACACACACACACACACACACACACACACACACATAATATATATGTTGCAGGATTTTCCCTGTCCAAGCACATTAGGGCAGTGGAGGCTTGTGATTGGACAGAAGGGAGGCAGAGTGAGGAATTGAGGAGACAGAGAGAGAGGTCTAAGGAGGAGAAAGAGAAGTGAATGGAGGCTGATGTGGTGTTACCAAAAGGTTAGAATATTTGAGCTAAACCTTTAACATTATCATTTGACTCTAAAATCATTGCATTGGCTTCTTGTAAATTGTGTTATTATTGATACATAAATCTGATTAGCTAAGTAAGCACTAAAAGTCTTGATTCTACCGGGTAATGAGGTGTTGAGATGGCTAACCAGGGGTATGTGGGATGTTGCATGAAAGCGAGAGGAACTAGGGGGCCCTGTCTGAAAGATGGCCTGTGGTCTCACAGGGCTGGCGAGTTGGTGGGCCAAGAGATGGAGTGAGTGAGATCATCTGGTGCAGAGGCTAGCTCTAGATATTTCCCGCAATACATATACATATACATATACATATACATATACATATACATATACATATACATATACATATACACTCACACAATATACATATACGCATATATACATATATGTATAAATGTGTGTGTATATATATATATATTTACATACATACACACAGACACACACAGATACACACAGACACACACAGACACACACAGACACACACAGACACACACAGACACACACAGACACACACACACACACACACACACACACACACACACACACACACACATATTCCTGAGTACATAAATACTTGCTCTGTATAATGTTACCTGTATGTGTGTGTTTTCAGGTCTGAACCTTTGGTTTTGGATAACCATTTCGCGTGTCTTTCTCTGACTGTATTAGTTAGGGTTTTACTGCTGTGAACAGACACCATGACTAAGGCAAGTCTTACAAAAAAACAACATTTAATTGGGGCTGGCTTACAGGTTCAGAGGTTCAGTCCATTATCATCAAGGTGGGAGCATGGCAGTATCCAGGCAGGCATGGAGCAGGAGGAGTTGAGAGTTCTATGTCTTCATCCAAAGGCTGCTAGTGGAAGACTGACTTCCAGGCAACTAGGGTGAGGATCTTATACCCACACCCACAGTGACACACCCATTCCAACCAGGTCACACCTATTCCAACAAGGCCACACCTTCAGATGGTACCACTCCCTGGTCCAAGGATATACAAACCATCACATTCCACTCCCTGGTCCCCATAGACTTGTTCAAAAACATGAGTCAATGGGGGCCATACTTAAACATAGCATAATGCAAAATGCATTTAGTGCAACTTTCAAAGCCCTCATAGTCTATAGCAGTTGCAACAATGTTAAAAGTCCAAAGTTCAAGGTCTCTTCTGAGATTCATTCAACTTAATTAACTGTAATCCCCAAAGCAAGGCAGGAAACCAGCTGGGCAAACTCCAAACTCTGCATGGCTGATGTCAAAGTGGTCTTCAGATCTCCACTCATTTTTCATCTTTGTTGACTGCAACAAACTGCTTTCTCCTGGGCTGGTTCCACTCCCTGTTATCAGCGTTCCTCAGCATGTATCCCATGGCTCTGGCATCTTTATCATCTTTGAGTCTCCAAGGCAATTTCAATGTTACAGCTTCTTCTTTCAGTGTCTGGGATTCCACTTGATCTTTTGGACTCCTCCTAAGGGCTGGCATCACTTCTCCATCTCTGCCCTCTGTAGCACTCTATGCTCAGGTTGATCCACTCCATTACGGCTGCTGTTCTTGGTGATCATCCCATGGTACTGACATCTCCAATACAATGGGGTGTTCCACTCCAACTAGGCTTCACCAATAGCCTCTCATAGGTTCTCTTCAGGGTGCCAAGCCTCAAATCCTTTGCATGACCCCTTCAGTCCTGGGCCATCAACTACAGCTGAGGCTTCACCTTCTCCAATGGGCTTCCCTGGCCTCTCACAGTGCTAAGCCTCAGCTTCTCTCCAGGATTCCTTCATTTCTTCACAAGCAGTACCACCTGAGTGACTCTTACACATTACCAAGTCCAGCTGCAGCATGAGGTATAACCTTGGGTATCTCTGGAACACAGCTTCTTTGTGCTCCCAGAAAACAATTTCCAGAAGATTTCACCTCAACGATGCTGGTCTCTTCTTAATCACCGCCAATTCCTTAGCTCCAGCTAACCAGCATCAATTTTCCCAGTAGTTCCTTCCATTCTTAACTCTAGAGCCAGAGCCACATGGCTGAAGCTGCCGAGTTCTGCTGCTTACAGGAACTAGAACATGATCCCCTTGTACTATTACATTATCACTAGCTTTATGTTTTCTAAATCCTTCACTGCCTAAGCTTGGCTATCCTGGTTCTTGCTCTGTAGATTGACCTTGAATGTAGAGATCAGCATGCTTGTCTCATGGGATTAAAGGTGTGTACCACCATGACTGGATCTAATTAAGCTGGGTAGAATCTTGCCCCAAGGTCCCACTCCCTTAATCTTTTATCTCCTAGAACACAAGATTTTGCTCCATTTCACTTCCTGGTAGTCCTTTAATACTCAAACCATATATTTTATATTTTTCCTTTCTAAGCTTGCTATGCTTGTTCAAACTTTTCTTCATAAGACTTAACCAGAGAACAAAGTCTCTGCTGGGCTTTTTTGAAACTTCTTTTGTCAATGCAATTAATCCAAGTTTCTTCACCTTAGCCTCAGGCAAACTTTTTAGACAAGGGCAAAAAGTAGCCACATTCTTCACCAAAATACCACAAAACCAGTCTTTATCCCACATTCTGAAATTCTTCTCCTTTGAAATCTCTTGGGCCAGGTCAACACAGTTCAAATCACTCCCAGCAACAAAGTCTTCCATATTTCTACTAGGATGACCCATTAATCCCCATTTAAAGCATTCCACTGCTTTCCAAATCCAAAGTCCCAAAATCCATATTCTTTCAAATAAAAGTGTGGTCAGGCCTATCACAGCAATACCCCACTCCCAGTACCAACTTCTGTATTAGTTAGGGTTTTACTGCTGTGAACAGACACTATGACCAAGGCAAGTCTTATAAAAAACAACATTTAATTGGGGCTGGCTTACAGGTTCAGAGGTTCAGTCCATTATCATCAAGGTGGGAGCATGGCAGTATCCAGGCAGGCATGGAGCAGGAGGAGCTGAGAGTTCTATGTCTTCATCCAAAGGCTGCTTGTGGAAGACTGACTTCCAGGCAACTAGAGTGAGGATCTTATACCCACACCCACAGGGACACACCCATTCCAACCAGGTCACACCTATTCCAACAAGGCCACACCTTCAGATGGCGCCACTCCCCGGTCCAAGGATATACAAACCATCACATTGACAAACGTGATTTTCCCACTTTTTGCATCCCTTAGTGGCCTATGGATTTTGTCTAAGACAGAGGTCTTCTGAGCATTCTCCCATCCTTGGAAGGATGTCTACTGGTGGCATCCTGATAATCTTATGTTTAGGCAGTCATGTTAGTGAGATTTTATAGGTTGTAGCTTCTGATGCTCCTAGGAAACAGTTGCACAGCAAACTCCCTGGTCCTCTGACTCTCCAATCTTTCCACTCCCTCTCCAGCAATGTTTCAAAATGCCTTAGCATTGTATTGTAGATATATCAATCAGGACTGGGCTTTGCAAGTCTGTATTTGATTGTCATTTTCTGTAATGGTTTCAGGCTTGCTGCAAAGAAAAGGTTCCTTGCTGAAGGGTGAGAAATCTATCTATCTATCTATCTATCTATCTATCTATCTATCTATCTATCTATCTATCTAACTATCAATCTTTGGATATAAGGACAAATATTAGAATGTAGGTAGGGGTTGCATTAGTTTAGTGAAGTGGCCGCTCTAGGTTTTCCTCCAAGATCCATAACTTCACTAAGCCTGAGTAGTTGGCTAGGGTTCTAGTACCAAGCATTTCCTCTAGTTATGCTAGCCTTACATCCCATTAGGTAGCTGTTGATTACCATCAAGGTATACAGGCAACTACTAAACCTTTAGCGTTACCATACATGCTGGTTGTTGTTGAGGTTCCTAGGTTTTATAGCTGGGTAAGGCCGTTTATTATTTTTTCCCTCTGGAGTGTGCAAGGTGCCTGCTGATCCCAGGACAGCCAGTCATCAGAGAGGAGGCTGTCAGGTCAGTTCAAGCTCTGGGGCCTCTGATCTTTGTGTCCAAAGCACATGTCTTCAGCAAAAGGGGCTTAATTTCTGCTTCTATGGGTGGCAACTGTCAAAGGCAACAGCAATGGCATATGCTGGTTTTGGAATCTCTTGGACAACTAGGACCAATAATCCAAAGGAGGATTTCTCATCTATGATGCTGGGGTTTTGTTAGATGGTCTGTGGCTCTTGGGAGGAGGAATGAATTATCAGGCTAAATAGAAAATATTTTTATTTAAGCTATATATATATATTTATATACTGACTTATGTATATATAGGTATATATAGGTATTTTAGATATATAGTTAATACTGTGATTTGTTAGACTTCTTCAGACGTATCCCCCTCTCTCCTTTTATATTTATCTCCCTACTGTACACAAATGATTGTTACTTCATACTCACAAGCTCTTAAGTGAAATAAACTTCAAAGCAGAAATGTAGATTGTGACACAGTACACATTTTGCTGTAAGCCCAGTGAATTCCTACCAAAGTCATAGTTATGAGTTTTTTTTCATCACAGATGAAATGAGGGCTGTCCCCTCTTCCTGAGAACACAGAGCACAGGGCTAGACACACTACTGGAGATATTACCAAGCAGAAAAGTAGCTTTACTGTATCTGATACATATCCAATCCGTCAAAACACATTTCCTTTGGTGTGCTTTCATTTTACTGTTCTTGTTGTCTTACTAGTGCTTATTTTGCTAAAACATCTACCCAAGGACATTAAATGTACATTGTTAGTTTCCTTCACCAACATGCCAGTAACCATGGCATCTGGCATAGTGTCTCAGTTTACCAGGTCTTCTTAGGTAGCAACAACCACAGTACTAGTTAATTTTCCTTCAGATTTATCCATACCATATTCTGCTTATGGGATTAAAATCATTGAAGAGCTAATGTCTCTCAGATATGAGTTTATGCAAACTGGCGAATCTGCTTTCCACTGTTCACGCTTTCCCTTCCAAAAAGGCTTTCTTGTCTTCACTTCTGTATACACGCTTCAAGATCGTTGTGGGACCAGATTGATACCTTAATCTAATCTCCATTCCTTTTCAAGGATATATTTTCTCTCCTTTGGATTTAACAATACCTGGTAAGCAAATACTTCTTGCAATACACCATTTTATTTCTGGTTCCTCCTGTTCCCATTCCTATTGTCCACTATTCAGTCTCAGGCCTATGCACTGGGTACTCAGTCTCTTACAGCCTCATTTCAAGGATGTATACAAAGACCCCATCGTTTAAGGCAAACTTCTTCCCATCTCCAGCATAGACTTGGCATGTGTGCAAGATCTCTGCTTGGCTAGAGAACTGTACCTACTTCTCTCTCTGCCTTTCTGCAGTTACTACTGCGACATCGAGATTCGTGCAATGAAGAAGTCGGTTGAAAATGAAGTCATTTGGTCACTGATTTAGGATCTAGCCCCAGTATATTGGCACATGGTAGATGTTCAAGGCCAAGGCAGACAGTCCCCTGTCTGAGAATGAGCTATGGATCTACAAGGTGGGGGCTTACTCTATTCTTCCCCAAACATATACTCTTTGCCCTGAAAACCTCATTCAATACGACAAGGGATACCTAAGAAGCAGTGATTTTTTCTTTGTCTGTGTCACCAAAGCTTATCTATTATATTTTGAATTTTTCTGGTAGATGACTGCATCTACTGACCTAGAAAGCTCTACAGACCATTCTCTAGACTTTAGGTAAAGAGGAATTACACCCATTCTTATTACTCCTGGCTTAGTGCTTCCCTAAAAGTCTCATTGTCTCTAGGATACCCAGATAAATAACCCAGCACCTTTAGTATTAAAATTTTAATTAGAATAACTTAGTTTTACTGGTTCAATTACAGGTATGTGCATTTGTGTGGGCATGTGCACTCAGGTGTGGTGCCTACAGAGGATGGTGATGTCAGATTCCTTGTAAATGGAGTTATAGATGGTTGTGAGCTGCTGTGTGGGTGCTGGCAACAGAACTTGGGTCCTTTTCAGGAATAGCAATTGCTCTTAACTGCTGAGCCATCTCTCTCTCTCTCTTTTTTAATTAGGTATTTTCCTCATTTACATTTCCAATACTATCAAAAAGTCCCCAATACACTCCCCCCCACTCCCCTACCCACTCACTCCCACTTTTTGGCCCTGGCATTCCCCTGTACTGGGGCATATAAAGTTTGCAAGTCCAATGGGCCTCTCTTTCCAGTGATGGCCAACTAGGCCATCTTTTGATACATATGCAGCTAGCGTCAAGAGCTCTGGGGTACTGGTTAGTTCATAATGTTGTTCCACCTATAGGGTTGTAGTAGCCATCTCTCTTAATCACCAAACATTTCTTTTGACAAAATCAATGTGCGGAGAGATGAAGCTTGTGAATTTTTTTCCCTACACCTTTGTGAATTCTGTGTATGGTCAGTCACTTCCTCAGGAAGATAGTACCTGCTCTCCCTTATGTGTTTGGGAGAAACTCAAACTTACAATGCTGTTATAGTAATAGATGATAGATTTAATGATGCTGATATTGCCAAATTATCCTTTTGTACCCACAAGGAATTGGTTTCTGGACACCCGGTGGTTGTCCAGATTTAAGAATTCTTAAGTCCCTCATGTAAAATTACATAGTACTTGCTATAACTTATGCCCACTCTTCCATGGACTTTATTTTCCAAAGAGTTCTTTCTATTATTATAACTCAGAGGCCAGTAGGATAACAATCACACCCTGGAATCATGTTTTATTCAGTGAAGAATAGATATGAACTAGGTTAATAAGCTGAGAGGTGAAAACTGCAAAGCTTGTGGGCTTGATTCTCTCTGGTCTGTGTGATGCAAGCCTCCACCTGGGTATGGGGAAGGCCTCCTTTTGGATCTGCTATAAGACAAGGCATGTCAAAGAATGTCCTCATAGCCAGTTCTGACACAGGATGGCTCAGAGATGATTATGTTGGGAGGATCTTAGTGGCAACTGGTCCAGGGATCAGAACTGAGTGCTGCACAGTGTGTGCAAGTTCTGTCTGATTCAGCTGAGTCATTGAGAGATGAAACTGAGAAAATGCACAAGTGAATTCTAAATCAGTGGGGTTCAAGGAAATGAATGCAGCAGGCTTCTTAGCACTGCATTTTTCCTTCTGATTGTTTCGGTGTTATTCTGCTTTCAACTTTTTTTTTTTTTGCAGTTTTGTAAGTATATGAACTGTCTTTTTCTGGACTTTAAAAGAATTTATAAATATACTGGTATAGAATAAGACTTATTTTTCACAGAAAGGTATGTTTGTACATATGTGTACATATTATTTACTACGAGTGAAGCATTGATTACATAAAGTTTTATCGACTGTAAATGGAAAAAAATCCTACTTATAGAAATAAATCATATTGTATCTATATCAGACTATCAGAATAAATTAGTTGTGTTCCAAAGTAATTTAATGCATAAAAAGTAGAAACAAAATAATACGATAAAAAAGAGGCCACATGCTCTACATAGTGTAAGTTTTCTAGTTGGTGTAAAAATACAGCCTCACTTGAGAAGTTATGTGGTAGGGTTTCTTCTTGATTCAAATTTGATAACAGTGGCTTCTGTTTCTCTGCTTTACCTCCTAAGAGTTAGTGGGCATACAGACCAGCAAGTGCTCTGCATATTTAGAAATGATTTTCAGGCCAGTTTTCAGTTTAATTTCCAGTTCTATGTATTAGGGATGTGATTTCAGTTAGCCACAAAGAGATGTGATGTTTGTTCTATTTTATCCCCCCCCCCACACACCCTTGTGAGCCTTTCTACCAAACACAATGGCTGCAGTTGCCGTAACTTGGCTGTGTCTTTCTGTCTCCTGGACTGCTGATCATTTTATATTTTTATATTTAGCAACTATGTTAAGAGTGACCAGTCCTTGCTTGGGTACCTCACAGGGGAACTTTACCTTTGTCATGTTAATTATTACCCATCTTATTGATTTCACTTGGTGTGTTTTGCTTTTCTTTCTTTCTTTCTTTCTTTCTTTCTTTCTTTCTTTCTTTCTTTCTTTCTTTCTTTCTTTCTTTTCTTTCTTTTTTTTTTAGATTCTAGAACTGAATAAATAATTTATTTAAACCGGCTTTTCCTATGACATGGTCTTCTTTAGTAAGATTGTGTAATGAGCACATTGTGAGTGAAGCAGTATCCCCATGCAACTGGACAGATTCTAAGTGGATATAAATAAATAAATAAATAAATAAATAAGACAATGAAAATAAATGAAACATTTAGTTCTGGGAGCATTTTTGAACTAATAGGGAGAAGACCACTAATTTAATATTTAAGACCTTTTAACCAAATGATTCTTTAAAAAACAATTACAAATATAATCTTACACCCAACCATGTCACGTATAAAACCCTGTGTTATAATCAGGGTTAATGGGGACCACTCAGGACTCTGACAGCTCTTTTCCCTTTACATCACATTTACCTCAAAAGTCATTTCTGTTTAATGCTTCTTAGAACATCGCGTGATCTTTTCCCTCTGTTTTTATTTTTCATGCATGAAATAGAGATCCAAAGGTTTTTTCCTTGTTAAATGCTAATTACTGTGTTTCATGGATTTATTTTGGCTTTTATTAATTTGATATTGTCCCCTTTCCTTGCATTTTCTTACACAATCAACTTCTACCTACAGACTTTCTAGTCTTGATGGAGGTCCCACAATTATACTATCCTGTGACACTGGAGCTGCATTAGTTTGCCTGAGCATGCTTGTGATTTTTATTAAATTAAAATATTAAAATTAATTATTAAATTTAATTATTAAATTAAATTATTAAAATTAATCAGTAAATTTATTTACATTCCAAATGTTGCCCCCCTCCTGGCTCCTCCTACCAGAGTTCTTCATCCCATTGCCCCCCCCCCCCCCTTGCCTCTGAGAGGGTGCTTCCTCACTCAGTGGCATCCCTCTTCCCTGGGGCATCAAATCTCTACAGGATTAGGCACATCCTCTCCCACTGAGGCCAGACAAGAAAGTCCTCTGCTACCTATGTGCCAGGGACCACAAACCAGCCCGTGTATGCTCTTTGGTTCATAGCTTAGAGCTGGGAGCTCTGAGGGGTCCAGGTTGGTTGATGTTGTTGGTCTTCTTATGGGGTTGCCATTCCCTTCAGTTCCTTCACTTCTTTCCCTAATTCTTCCATAGGAATCCCTGATCTCAGCCCCGTGATGTCTTATAGAATGGTGTGATTGCCTGGCACATGTTTCACTGTGTCCTTGTTGTGAAATAACACACAGTTGTTTACTAAAATATTCAAGGTGCTTCTAGCTTTCTTCAGTTTGCAGACTTCGGAGAAGCTATTGACGTGAGCACAGCTTAATGTTCCTTGAAATTTTGCATACAAATCCTCAAGGACACAGCATTAAATTTCCATTTGGAATGTATGTTATCTTATTTGAATGGATTTAAACCACAAATTAGCATCCCTGCTCCCCTTAAATTGGTGAAAATAACTCCCATTATTTGTGTACAGGAAGACTGTATAGTTTTGATAATAATTGTTACTGCCATTATAACCATTATGTTACCGAAATAAGCTGGGCCATTTTCTGGTCTCTGTATACAATTACGTTCAAGAAAACATTGTCCAGCAACTAAAAACAATTCAAGAGGCAGGCGGATTTCTGAGTTCGAGGCCATCCTGGTCTACAAAGTGAGTTTCAGGACAGCCAGGGCTTTACAGAGAAACCCTGTCTTGGAACAAACAAACAAACAAACAAACACCCCAAAAACAAAGAAAGAAAGAAAGAAAGAAAGAAAGAAAGAAAGAAAGAAAGAAAGAAAGAAAGAAATTCAAAGGTTACATCTGGGTTTCTTTCAGCTCCAACCAGGCAGCCCTCTGGGCCATGTTCTTTTGGCCTCTAGACCAAAAGAACTGCTTCCCCCAACCCCTCTCTCTCTCTTTCTCTCTCTTCTCAAGCCCTGGAAACCTAAACCCCACCCATGTCTCTTCTCCATAGCTATTGACTGTTGGCACCTTTATTAGCCAATCAAAATTAACTTGGCCGCAGGGTCCCAGAAGCTACCTCAGACTCCAGGTTTTGGGGGCCAGCAGTTAATATTACAATGGACAGTAAAAGAGAAAACCTTAACATATAGTCCTAAATATAACCTATTTCAGTCTGTGAAATGTTATCTGAATGTATGTTTTCAGGGCTGACGATTTGGGATTGGATAACCAATTTCTATTTTCTTCCCTGAGGCCTTGTGGGCTTTCCCTGTTCACTTTGTGGCAATAATTGCCTTCGTTTTGTTTGGCTCACATCTGGGCAGTCATGTTGGCGAGAATTTTACAGGTGCAGCTTCGTTTCCAGGAGACACAATCTTACAGCAAACTTACTGATCCTCTGGCTCTTACAATCTTTCTTTGCCACACACTCTGGTCGAGTCAGTTTGACAAGCCGGAAGGCTTGGAAGCTACCTACTCATGAGGCAAAAGAGTTTCACAGAAACTCGCTCCTGGAGTCTGGCGTTCTCTCTAACCCATACATTAATTTTCCATTCCCACGTTAGTCTAGTGTATGGATCCACGTGCTCTCCTTTAGTATTATCCTATTATAAGTGCCTTTTAAGATAGAATTCTGACATAGCTAAAGCCAGTGTTCCAACAGTCCTAGAACGTCCTTGAGCAAGACCTTGGGCTTGGAATTCAGTACTGCCCCTGGTATTATACTATCACTTTGAGTAAAAGTTAGGTCACTGCCCTTCACAGGAATCTACCATCACCAAGGAAGAAAGAAGTTTCTGACCGTAGGAGAAACCAGAATAGATATTTAGAACTATAGCTGAGTTACACCCATATACAGGAATTTACAATGGTTTAGGAAGTAGATCAGGCTGTGGTTTTAGAGTATCGCATTATTCATGAGATGGTTAGCTAGAATGGAACTCCCTAGTTAGAACCATGACTTGGGTGTGAAAGCCCTTGCCCTAGGAGTGAAAAGATCTCACACCTGGCTTCTAAGACTATAGCTGACCTTAGATAGGGCTGACTTTGTCTCAGTTGTTTTATTGCCCAGTTCCTGCCAGTCTTTGTGTTTACATTCCTCTGTTCTGTGTAAGAGTCATTAAGCATCCGGTTACCTCATTTGTACCTTGCGAGTATGTCACCCAACTTCCTTATTGTCTTCTGCATAAAAAAGTCTGATGCTCGATTTGAAAAATTACATTCAGATCCAACACAACCTCTCCTGTGTGCATCTGTCTGTCAATTTATCCGACGCTTTGCCCACCCCTTACTAGAGACCCATTCCACACAGACAAAGGGGCCCAGAGGGTCTGTGGCATTTCTTCTCCCTCTTCTATAACGTTCCCTGGGTCTTAGAAGCTGAAGTGTTTTGTAGATGTATTCATTGGGACTAGGCTCAACAGCTGCATTTAATTGGTTGTGGTTTTGTGTCCTGGTCTATGTCTTTTGCAAAGAGATGTTCCTTTGATGAGAGGTGAAGACTAGACTTATTTGTGAGTGTAAGGACAAATGTTTAGAATATAGTTAGGAATGATGCTTGTTTAGGGAATATTCATGTTTTGATCAATGACTGATCACATGTCTGATGGAGGTCCTATAAGATTATAGTAGAAGACTTGGGTAGAGTGATTGCTTAGCACGTAAAGCAATTTGGTGCCTAGGAGTACAAAATATTAAATGTAGCTGAAAATTCCTACACTGTAGCTTTTGTAATAGTAAACGTGTGTGTGTGTGGGGTGTGTGTGTGTGTGCGTGTGTGTGTGTGTGCGTGTGTGAATGCTGGTGTAAAGAAACCTCCAGGCTGCCAAATGAAAGTGAAGTATATGAACATGTACATCATATATTACTTGATGATGCTTGCTATACTGTGTTTTTATCATTAATTTAGGAATCTTCTTAATTATAAAAGTGTTCATTAAAACCAGTATGCAATGTTACATGGACAGCAGCCTCCTGTGTCCTATGTTTGTGTCTCTTGTTTATATCAGGAGGCCACACAGATTTATTAACTGTGGCTATTTTTGGTTTGTGTAGGCTCACCTTGTGATGTGGACCCAGAAGCAAAGCAATGAAATGAAGTGAAACTCTGCTGTCTCAGAACTTATCCCCAGTGTTAATAACAAATCATTGAATAAAGACATTTAAATGTCACGTGATTTGAGGAGACACATGCTGCTATCACAATCTCTATTTGGCTAGGAATCTCTACTGCTGAGACCTGTACTGCTGAGTCATGGAATGAGACCCTATATTGCTGAGTCATGGAATGAAACCTCATACTGCTGAGGCATGGAATGAGACCCTGGCTTTTAAGCAACTCACTGCACTATTAAAGGAAGCTTCCAGAGCCCACAAAGTTTAGAAAAAGTCATTTTTTAACATAATATATTACCTGTTTTCCTTCTCCACCCCATGCCCCTAGCAGCAGATCTTTGTTTAAAAGGAGTCATTATTGGATTAAGCACATGGGCACACCAGCCATTCATGTGATGTCTTATCTTTAGAGCTTCATTTCTAGTGTTTAAAACCCAGTTCATTTATTTCAAAAACTTAAAACAATTATATATATTTTATATATATATGAAATCTAACTCCATTTTTACATAACCACAAGTTATTTATTTCTTGATTTCACTAGGTGGAATAAATGGTTTCTTTTGGAAGATGAAGTTAATACTAACAGGCTTAGTGAAGAGAGTGTTCACAGACTTTGCAGGTCTGCTGTTAACATTGGTGTGTTCTCAGCCGTGATTATTCTCTGCTTCCCTGTCTCTACTTCACCACGGTCAGACTATGCCATAAAACTATGGGGATCAAGAAAGCAAAGGCAGAAGATTTAGGGGTGAAGCATGTCACCTCTCCACGGGAAGAGATGTAAAACCTATACAGATTTTGATATTTTGTTATTTTATGTGTATGAATGTTTTGTCTGCAGGTGTTTGTCTATCTCGTGCCTGCTTGGTGTCTACAGGGGCTGGAAAAGAGTGTTAAAATCCCCAGGGTCTGGAGTTACAGAAAGTTGTGAGCCAATGTGTGGGTTCTGGGAATTGAATCTAAGGCCTCTACAAGAACAGCAAGTGCTCTTAAAACCTGAGACAACACTCTAGACCAAAATTTATATATATTTTTTAGAAGAGGAAATTATAACTCTAACCTCAATCCCAAAAGACGAAGAAATATAATCATCATGGGCACATGAGCAATGTCAGAGTGTCCTTCGGGGTGACTATGTTGACTGTATAATAGAGACTTTATAAATCGTAGTTTTCGGCACATGGCGTATTCCGTATGCTGTGCTTTACTGAGGTTTTATGCAATTCTGCATGAGAGTGTAGAAGGTAGAAAAAGAAACATTGCTTGCTTCAATCTGAGTCTCTAAGGGATCTGGAGATACAGCATAAAGTCTGCTTTGAGGAATGAGGACAAAAGCAAACACACACCATCCTAATGTATTATTTATTCAGCCTCATGGTAAAAATGAGACTGGATACTCTCATGACTGTGGGCATGTGCGCTGGAGCAGAGAGTCTGAAAGGGAACGTCTAGGCTATTTTTACATCTAGAAGAGACAGCATTAAGCAGAGCTTTGATTAGTTGTTCCTGAAGTCAGAGCTCTGTGTTTCTCAAATACTGAAGGTGCTCTCTGTTCTGTGCAGAAGCCTGAGGGGGCCCAGAGTCTCTCTACATACAGTGCTGAATAACGAGGATCATGTGCACTCCAGCTTTAGTGTAAGGAACTGCGTGTATCACATGCTTTTTAGTACTATGCCTAGTATTTAAGTGCTTTATTGAACTTATCTTCATAAAGATAAAGTAAGTGTTATCACCTACTAGAAAAACAGAATAGCTGTGGTGGTACATGCTACGAAAACCCAACACATTGGAAGGTAGAGGCAGAAGGATGGCAAATTCAAGGCCAGTCTGGCTTATATAATGTTATCTTCTGTCAAGAAACCAAGGGGGCCAAGGTTGTGAATTATTACCAACACACTTACTTAGCCTGTAAAACGTCTTGGTTTAAACTCCCAACACTGTAAAACAAAGCAAAACCCTGTGAGGATAAAATATAAATACAGTGAGTATTTTATTTAAGGCTAGAAGGAGGCAGAATTCATATTTAACTTACTTTTTGGAACAGTTCCTGTGAGAACCGTGTTAGGACTCATTTACTTTTTTTTAACTTACTGACTTAAAAACTCACAGTAGGCACAGGCAGCCCAAATGTCTTGGAGAGTAGTAAGCCTGTCATACAAACACATGATTCTTATGGGAATGGGTGATTTGGTTGAAAATTCCTCAAGTAGGTAGACCCTAACCGTCCAGCGTTGCAGCATGGGATGTGCACGTGTGCTTTCTTAGAATGAGTAAAGAATGGGTGTTGGGGAGTAAGCTCATCTTCACTGGATGGAAAGTCAACAAGCATTGTCTTCATCAGACACGTGACTAAGGACAGCATAAACATTGACAATACTATTGCTACTTCCAGTAATGTATGGGGATTTAAAAAATGACCTCTGTGACTTCCCTCTTCAAACCCCATAGCCCCAGTCTAAATGCATACAGGAATTATTTGAAAATTTTATTCTGTGATATTTACCTCTCTTATTTGTTTATTCATTATGTATTTGTAACAGCAAAGACTCATGGATATTAATAAGTTGGGTTAGTCTTTTTCTGTCAGCTCTTGTATCCCTTTCACACAGCACTATCAAAGCAATGTTGTTTCTTGGTATTTTACTTGCTTTCTGGTGGTAAAAACAATGGTAATCACTCTCTGTTTCAATGTAATCTGCTATTTTCATGATAGTGTTGCTACTATTCACGATATCTGTCCTCACTTTGAGGAAAGTAGATGCACATTTTAGGCGAATAACGTCCTATAAAATACCTGACCAATATTCTTCCAAGAGGAGAAGCTTGTGACAAACCAGGAAACTTGGAAATGTTGTCACAGCCAAGACCAGCCTAGAGAGGCATGAGATGTGAATGTAGTATGCCATCTTAGACGTAAGCCAAGGTAATCTGAATAAAGGATGGAGGGCAGCTAATTGTAAGGTACTAATATTGGTGTGTTAGTCTGTTAATGTAAGTTACTAGCAACAAAAAAAAAAAACTGAGTGTGTGTGTGTGTATATGTGTGTGTGTATGGAAATTATCTTTACTTTCTATCTATGCATCTAAAACTGTATATAAAAATCTCTATGTGAAAAAAAACATTCTAATGCTCATATTTTAAAACTGCTTTCTAAATACTACTACTCTGAACCTGGGCGAGCAAAGCTTCCCTTGGCAGTGGTTAAAGCCGAGACTCCTAGCTGGGCAGAGACCCGAGACTACGTATCTATGAGTGCTCAGCCACAGATAAGACATCTATACCAATTTGCCTCCCACAAGTCTTAGGGGGCATGAGGAAAGGGGTGTCAGGGTGTTTGAAAACAGGGGGGATTGTGGTAAATTGCCATACCCTAGGTCCTAGAACTCGTCACCCACAGCAGTCTTGCTTTCCTGTGTTAGACCTGCACTAAATCTAGCCAGTTAAAATTCTGGTACAAATGGAGGAGGGTGGTCATGAACCATCATCCTGATGTAAAGACCTACTTGCAGTTGATGGCTGCTGCAGGAGGAGGAGTCACTTTTCCTTAGATGTGTGGTCAATGGTAGGTTGTCCATGTGCCAGGCAATGGTTCCACACTGATGTGCAAAGTGGCAACAGTTACTGGGCTCAGTGAGTTATTAAAAGGTAAAGAAAGAGGCTGTGATGTTAGGGGGACCTGTTAGTGGGATGTCTGGGAAAGTTAGAGGAAGTATTGGGTGAGGGCATTGTGCCGCAGACCCTCTGGGTCCCTGTGTATGCGTGGAACGGGGTCTCTCGACGCGGGTGGGCAAAGCGTGGATGAATGACAGACAGACGCACACAGGAGAGTTTGTGTGGAATCTGAATGTAATTTTTCAAATAGAACATCAGACTTTTTATGCAGAAGAAAACAAGGTAGTTGGGTGACATACCCGCAAGGTACAAATGAGGTAACCGGATGCTTAATGACTCTTACACAGAACAGAGGAATGCAAACACAAAGACTGGCAGGAACTGGGCAATAAAATAACTGAGACAGAGTCAGCCCTATCTAAGGTCAGCTATAGTCTTAGAAGCCAGGTGTGAGAACTTTTCACTCCTAGGGCAAGGGCTTTCACACCCAAGTCATGGTTCTAACTAGGGAGTTCTGTTCTAGTTAACCATCTCATGAATAATGCAATACTCTAAAACCACAGCCTGATCTACTTCCTAAACCATTGTAAATTCCTGTATATGGGTGTAACTCAGCTATAATTCTAAATATCTATTCTGGTTTCTCCTACGGTCAGAAACTTCTTTCTTCCTTAGTGATGGTAAATTCCTGTGAAGGGCAGTGACCTAACTTTTACTCAAAGAGATAGTGTAATACCAGGGGCAGTACTGAATTCCAAGCCCAAGGTCTTGCTAAGGACGAACTAGGACTGTTGGAACACTGGCGGATGGCTTTAGCTATGTCAGAATTCAATCTTAAAAGGCACTTATGATAGGAAAATATTGAAAGATAGCACGTGGATCCATACACTAGACTAACGCCAGAATGGAACTCGGGAATGAAAAATTACTGTATGGGTAGGGAACGCTAGACTCCAGGAGGAGAGCTTCCTTGAAACTCTTTTGCCTCATAAGTGACTTTTAAGCCTCTCGGCTTGTCCAGTTGACTCGGCCAGAGAGCGTAGCAGCATTGTATGAGTCAAGGTGCTCTAGAGAAACAGAAGTGATAGAATGAATCTCTCTCCCTCTTTTGCTCTAATGGATAATGTATAATATATACATATACAGGCCATGGTCTGGCTAGTCCAACAATGCTAGGAAGTGTGTTCAGGGCACAAAGCTGAATGGCTCAGCTGATCTACAGTCAGTGCTGGAATCCCAAAGAAGTTAAGTTCCAACACCAGTAAAGAAACGTCTCAGCAGCGGGATGGATGAACCTGCCAGCGAGAGTGAGGGCGAGCAGGCAAAAGCAAAAGCTTTCTTCCTCCATGTTCTTCTACCGGGCTGCCACAGGAGATGAGGTCTTCTGCCTCAAATGGTCCAATGAAGAACAATCCCCATGCAAGTGTGTCCAGCCCCGGGCAGGTGTGCCCAGCCTTGTGCAAGTATGTCCAGCCTTGTGCAGGTGTACCCAGCCCCATGCAGGTGTGCCCAGCCCTGTGTAGGTGTGCCCAGTCCTATGCAGGTGTGCTCAGATGCCTGGGTTTTAATTGGTTTCATATATGATCAAGTTGAACAACTAAGATCAGCCATCATAGATATTAAAATATATTGTATATTTGTATGAAATTCCCAAAAAGTAAAAAAAAAACAAAAAAACCATATGTTTTTAAAAGAGACAACATACATTTACTGCATAAGGAACAAACTTAAATAAATTATTAGAATTGAAAAAAAGAACATGGATGGAGAAGGTGACTGTCCACATATTTCACAAAATCATGTACTTGGACAATCCTTGAAAAATTGTGAATCGGATCTGGGTTTTTAGTTTTTGGATTTGAGAGCTTGTTTGGAGGTTCTAGCAGGGGACCACAGCTACTTGTATACCCTTGACTGAAGACAGTCTTCCTGTATTCAGAGACAGACATTCTCTTCAATTGAGAGGGCAGCTTGGGGGGAGTGATGGAGGATGGAGGACCCTACCTAGCCAACCAGATCATCTGCACATTTTTATTTTTGTTTTTGAATAAATGGCACTTACCACCTCGCAGCATATGCTACAGACAGTTTTGTGCTTTTTAACCCACTGTCAGAATTTCCTTTCTTTCTCTCACACAGGGGCACCTGTGCTCTCAGATGTTCTTGATTCTTCTGTTCCACAGTTGCAGCAGAAAATCCGAATCCAGCCACTGTGATTTGGGCGTCCTTGAAAACAATGTTTAATATCAGAATACAAATGCAAGAAGCTGATCTGTAAAGTAACTCCCAGGAGCACACGGGTGAATGTGAGACAGGAAAAGGAAAACATGCAGGTACATGGTATCTGATGCACAGGCTACACTGGTTGAGCTGTAGCTCAACCTCAAAATCATCTCTGCCAGAAGCTGGGCAGGTCATTCCTCGTACATCTTCATGGGAAAGCTACTGCTGTTATTCTGCTACCTGGATATGATGTGTCTGTCTAATTGCCTTCTCGCTGTTTTTGCTTATTCCCATGGATCATGCCTTTCTTGTCTCTGTCAGCCTTGGCTAGAGAAGTCCCTTCTGACATGCACAGCAGCTCCTGAAGAGATTCATAGCTCAGCAAAGTGCTGAGAGTGCTTGTGGTGGTTTGCATGTGGATAATCCCTGTAGGCTTTGTGTTTGAATGCTTAGTCTCTAGTAGATGGAACAGTTTGGGAAGGATTAGGAGGAGTGGTCTTGTCGGAGGAGGGTTGAGATTTGAGGTTTCCAAAGCCCTTGTCAGTTCCTTCTCTCTGTCTCTGTCTCTGTCTCTGTCTCTGTCTCTGTCTCTGTCTCTGTCTCTGTCTCTGTCTCTGCCTTATGGTTATTATCTCAATGCATGAGCTCTCAGCAACTGCTCCAGCATCATGCCAGCCTGTCTGCTGACATGCTACTGGCCCTGATGGTTGTGGGATCAGCCTCTGAACTCTTACCCTTCAGTAAACAGTTTCTACTATAAGTTGCCTTGGTCATGGTAGTTTATCATAGTGATTTAAAAGTAACTAAGACAAGGTCTGACAAAAGTTGAGCCTGAAGTTGGTTATAACACCTCCTCAAAAATTCAAAACATACCATAAAAGATGGCATTAAAAAGATTGTCAGAACCAGAGGAGGCACAGTGTGGTGGACAATATATCTCAAGCATGACCTGGCTGTTGAATTCCTGAACTCTACGTAGCCGTGATAATCTACACAGATGCTGAAAAAGACTGGGCCAGTCAACATTTCTTCACTGAACATGGAGGTCATGAGACCCTATCCTTTTCTGAGAAGATAGGGCAGTTAGTCGTTGTGGAGAGGGAGGAGAGACATGTTCTTCCGTGGTACCCATTTGTCAGAGCTGGTGATCCTTAGATAACCCCTCATCTGTGCTCCTAAAAGTAACCCAAATTAAACTCAGTGATTACCAAAGAATACAATCAAATCACACAATGAGAATGCTTGACACTGGAAGGGGACTGGCTGGGGGAGAGAAAGGGTTATTTCAGGAACAAAGGAGGGGAAGGTAAGAGTTTGGGGGAGTTAAATACATCAGAAATCTATAAATATATAAAGATGCCATGATAGAACTCATCATTGTACTAGGGTAATACAAAACTAAAGGTGAAAGAATCATCGTTTGGACAGGGAGACTGCTATTGCCCATGGCTTCTCCTTCTCAGAGGCTAAAGCTTTTCTACTCTGGATAAACATCCCTGTATCCTAGGCTTTAATTACTAGTAAAATCATAATGCTCTGGGAGAGAGATGCTATCCTTTTACCAACACATGAAGGAGCTACAGCAGAGTGTGGAGAAAGGACAGGAGTCGTCAACTGGACCACACTGGGCTTCTTATGTCACTTCACACAGACACAGAGACATTCTGATACAAGGCCACTTCTCATTTTATAAAGACTGATTTTATTTCTAATTACCTGTATGCATGTAGAGCTCTTTGTGGGTATGTTCACATACACACTCTTGCCCAGAAAGTCCAGATTTATCGGATTCTCTGGAGCTGGAGTTATAGGTAGCTGGAAACTGCCTGACCTGGGTGTTGGGAATTGAATGCAGGTCCTCTTCAAGAGCAGGAAGGCCTCTTAACATCTGAGTCATCTTTCATGCCTCCAAAGGATAAGTTTTAATGCAAAGACATGTGTGGTTAACCCATTTCAAATTTGCCTATGTATTGATAAGTCAATCCTATTCATGTTCTGCTTTCATAAAGTTTAGCTGTGATGTGAATCCAGCTTTATTGTACCCAGACTCCTACAGCATTAGTTTTTACATCATCCATGGCCGATATGGTCACATCAATGGCTAAGCTGAATGCTATAGATGTGGTAGAGATGATCTGATGCACAGCGTCTAGAACATTTAACTCTGGAGCCAGGTGAAAAAAAAAAATCCCTCAGCTCTCATAAAGAGCTTAAGAAGAAAGAATTTAAGCCAAGAAGATCCTCCTTCTGCGACACCAATTCTCTTCAGTAGCTGACAACAACCTGCCCTTTGGGGAAGATAACTGATGGTCTGTGGGACCATTGAGCTCTCTGAGAGCAGTTGCTCTGTGTTATTTGGTAGTAGAAAGGTGTCTCTACTGCCATCTTGGACAGTTTCCTTGCAATAATGATGACAGATCAAAGCTCTCTCAAGGCTCTTTCTACTGTAAACTTTAATTTCGGATAAGTATATAGTGCCGGCAATGCAAACAACAGCGTGCTTTCACAAGATTAGTTAACCGCTCTGTATACTTCAAACAGTGTTACACTCTGTTGGGACATACTTCATGTGGATTGTCACTTAGCAGTTGAAATACATAGCAACATCCTTTAACAGGATAATGTGTTCATATAATGCTGTGTTGTGTGTGGCCTCTCCCCAGGCCAGCCCAATAGATCACTGTGTTATGGATGGCTTCTCCCAAGACCAGTCCAATAGATGTAGGATAGATCCCTGAAAATCATATTTCTCAAATTCAGAAACATTTTGCTATCTAACTCATCAAAGCATATATAGAGAGGTTATTCACCAGCTATGCCATGGCAAAGAAACCTAATGGAGATCCATCCCCCCCCCAAAAAAAATGAGTGAGTTGCCATGGTTACTCTTCAGGAACTGTAATCTGAATTCATAACTTTTGTCTAAGCCATCATCATATACAAAGAACGTATCTAGACTGGTGGTTATCAGGGGTGGGGCGGTAGGAAGTATTTGAAGTGAATGGTGTCGTGGTTATACAGCATTGATTAAGTGGTTAATACTTGTGAATTGAGTCTCAAAATGGCTAAGGCAGTATTCTAAAACCTTTTATGGGCATATATTAATTATATACAATAATGGGATTCATTGTTCATTTTGACAGTTTTATTTTCCCAGTAGTCCCCTTCTACTCATGTGTGTGTGTGAGAGAGAGAGAGAGAGGGAGGGGTGGGAGAGAAGAGGGGGATGGGGAGGGAGAGGGAGAGGAGGAGGGGGAGGGGGAGGGAGGAGGGGGAGGGGGAGGGAGAGGGAGGTGGAGAGAGATCTGAAGTGGAAACTAACTGGTTCTTTGGAGAGTCAGTTGTGCTGGACGGGTTTTTGCTGGGTCTGACATGGGAAGGAGTGTTTTCCTGAAGTGGATATAGGTGAAAGGCTAAGGCAGACTCATGAAGGAACATTTCACTGAAGCAGACGTAGGAGAAAGGATGTTCTGCTAAAGCAAGCATGTGAAAGGGCATGTGATGAAGGATTCTTAGTTAACAACAGGCAGGTATACCTTACAATGCATAGTTGAGCTGAATTTATCAGGACTCCATAGAGAAAAATACATTAAAAGGTCCTGGTGGTGTGCTGTGGGGTTCTTGCTACTTTCGCAGATTTGGCCCGATTGGCAGAGTGATGTCAGCTGAGACAGATGAATGTTCTGAGGCAGGATCCATGGGGGACATGTGACATTTGGAGGAATATAAATAGAACTCGATGTTGTTGTTGGTAGTGGCGCTGGTGGTGGAGGCGTGTGTGTGTGTAAAATTTTTCCAATTTAAATTATCCTCCCATGTCTATTATTTCTTTCCTTCCAGTTGCTTTGGATGTAATTCTCCCCTAATTTTATTTATCTTCTCAAAGAAGAGAATCAGATGATGTAAGTCATACCCTCTTAATGTAAAATTAATTGCTATACATTTTCTTCTAAGCATTTAGTTGCATTCAACAAATTTCCACGTTTTAATTTTCCTTCCCCTTAAGATATTTTCTAACTCATGTTATGACTTCTGTAATGTCCATTTTTTTGTCCCCTGTAACAATTCTTCTCCTGAAATCAATTTCTTGTGATAGTGACACAGTCTTCCCAGCTTTCTTCCCTCACCCCTTTATGTTTACATTCTTAAAGCTTTGACCTTTTATAAATAGCATATAATTGGTCTTCTGTTTTGAATCTAATATGGTAATTTTTATTGTACGTAACTGTGCATGGGTGTGGAGAGTGGGGACACTGGAGAGAACTGAAAAATGTGGCAACATAGCAACTCTACACTTAAGAACAAGGAAACAAAGAACTGGTAAAGTAGAAGATATGAGAAATGCTTGAAATCCCCACTTTTGCATTTTTAGAGGATCCCATCCTGAGTTGACAGAATTCACACTTCCCCAGCACACACAGAACCAAGGCGTGTGTGCCGAGGACTGTAACCATGCGCTGAAAACCGAGTACTTCTTACGCATTTGGAAGGGAGGTTGTCTTTTGGTTAGACTAGGATCATTGGTCTACCTGCCTCCATGTTGCTCCTAGCCCTAGAACTATGCATGTGAACAGGTGCACATAGTTGTGTACAGGGTTTCAGGTAGGTGATGTTGGTCCACACTGAGATGCTTGTACAACAGTTGATCTTGTTCCTTCTCTTTCTCAGACTGCATTCCTCTGATATATCCCCAGAAACCTTTTCACACAGAGACACATAACCTGGAATATTTCTTGGTAAAATTGAATCCAGTATATGGTTTAAGGGGCACCTCAGGCTGAGTTAATACAGAAACACTGGGAGGTAGAATTACATTTGTGTCATGCAAGAAATAATGAAAACACACGAAGTTATGTTTATAACTCAGATGAACAGAGTCTGTTATTTTATAGACAACCAGATATAAACATTTCTTTTGGCCAGGAGGAAATAGCTTTCCTTAATGGGTCTTCAATGCCACTGTAACAGTGACACAAATGGTTTGTTTCTACTCCTCACCCCCTCCCCCTTCTTGACATTTTGATCACTTGACAAATGTGAGGTAAAATTATTGCTGCTGATCTCTATGCAATCTCAGTGGATTCAGCTTCTTTCTGCCTTTTTTTCCTCTAAATTGAAACACAGCGCAGAATTCAGAGGTTTGGTTATGAGGAAGATTAATTTTGAAAAGTAGCTGACCTTAGTTTGCCATCTCAGATGATGTTAAACTATTCCTAATGTTTTACATATATGATGTGCTGCTGTGTCTCAACTGTGTTTTGGTAAACCTACCAGCCCATCTATTTTCTTCTTTCCTGATCAGTAAATATAAACACTGTATTTGGGTAAGATATTAAATATTTTGATTTCTTCCTACAAGTATATTTAAACACAGCTCTGCTCCAGAATATACCTGCTGTACCTATGTAGCAGCAGTTGTGAGAAGCATATGGGACAGAAGTAACGGCTATAAATAGTGAAGAGCACGTGGTTCCCACACTCTGAGGTACCCAAACATGACGAGATGTGCAGAAGCACATCCTGACCATTCACAGGTGCTCGCCATGTTTTCTCATGTGGCTACCAGAGGTCCGATGGCCAGTTCAGACAGAGGCCAGTCAGTGTTTCAAGTTCTTATATACTTATGTTTTCAGAAGAAGGATCATACAACAGTAATAGCATCTCTGTTAGGTCTAGTCAATGGAAATATGGGGCTGACGGACAGAGTGTGCCTACAATTAGAAGCAAAGAGACGTGTATTCTAGCACTTGCCTTACTTCCTCATTCTTACACCGAAGATCTATCTCAACTCATGGAGTTGAGCTGCCTACATAGGGCAGGTCTTCATACCTCAATTAACTTAATCTAGATAACCTTTCTCAGACGTCAGGCTTTCCCAGAGATGTGTCTCTTTGGTGATCCAAGATCTTCTGAGTTTGGTAACTCTAATCATCACAAGTCTACCTCTTGTCAACATGACACCTCAAACGTGTTACGTTTGAGTCACAATTCTCTCCTCCTTATCTCTAAGCTCTTGGTCATCTCATAATGTCAAAAGTCCCTACAGTCCCACGTTAATATTTCCAACATTATTTAAAAATCCCAAGTCCCACTTACATGTGGTTATTAGCTGCTAAATGAATGATAATCAATTTACAATCTGTAAAATCATAGAGGTTAATGTAGAGGAAGGGACTAGGGGAGAAACGTGGATCTCCCCAGGAGAGGAATTTATGGGTGGACTGGAGCACAGGGGTGGGTGTGGGATGAGAGGATCAGTAAGGGGAGGAGAGAAGAAATAGGATCATGGGAGGAAATATGGGGAGAGGTGTCTAGAATTGAGCATTTGAGGAACGGTATTGTGCAGTGGAAACTTTCTAAAATATAGAAGACAATCCAAATGAAGTCTCAAAATAATGAGGTAGACAGAGTCCCATCTGGCCATTTGTTTTGTCACCAAACAAAGCTTTCAATACCCAGACCAGGTGATATCTGATTGAGTTGATGGCAAAAGGGGTTAAATTGAAATTCCCAAACAACTCAGGCAGTTGCCAAGACAATAGGTTGCTTTCCACAAACTGTCTGCAATGCCCATTGCTAAAGACAATACCCACACAATTTATTGAACATGGAGAGGTTAAGCAGGTACCTACATAGAATCTTTATCCCTATGTTCTAATGCCTGCCTGCAAACTATGCTAGGGCAATGGTGGCATGAAGCTTGTAGGAGTAACCAACCAATGTCTGATTTGAGGTAAGACCCACTCCCTGAGATGAAGCTCATATCTGACACTGCTTAGCTGATGAAGAACCAGAGAGTAGATCACCCAGAGATGTAGGGTAAACAAAAATACTTCTGTTCTTTAAAAAGATAGAAATGAAAGGACTTCAAATGGTATTCGGCTATACTCATAGGCTTAGTGCCTTACTGAGCCATGGTCAGATGAGCTTCACCTTACAGCAGATGGGAACAAATGCAGAGACCCACAGCCAGACATCATGCAGAGAGACAAAAACCTTGGAATACAAGGCTCTAAATGTGATATCCCCATCAAATCCCTGCCCTTCAATCTCAGAAAACCCTTAAGAAGAGAAATCAGAAAGAGTATAAGAGCCAGAGTGGAGGGAGGATATTAGGAGAGCAAGACTCTAAGTCAACTAAGCAAAGGTCATATGGTCTCATAGAGACTGAAGCAGCAAGCACAGGTCTACATGGGTCTACACTAGGTTCTCTCTCTCTCTCTCTCTCTCTCTCTCTCTCTCTCTCTCTCTGTATGGGACTCGGGAATGTGTGACTGAGTGGGTATCTGTTTATTCTGCCTTTTCTTGGGGCTCTTCTCCTTCTTTTTGTTTGCCTTGTCAAACTTGAGTGTGACGGCCTTTGATTCATCTTCTTATATTTTGTTTTGTTATGTTGTTTTTTTTTAATGTCTTAGAAGTCTTTACTTTTTATGGTGAGAGATTTTTGAAAGGGAATGGATTGGATTGGAGAGTGTGGGGGACTGGGAGGAGTAGGGAGAAGAGACACTAATTAGGATATATTATATTAAAGAAAAAATTCTATTCTCAGTAAAAGGAAATAAATGCAAAAATAAATGTTCAAGGCTCAATTCTCATTTGAGGCAAAAAGATATCTCTAAGATTTATTCCTTTGTTATATGTATGAACTTTCTATCTGCATGTGTGTATGTGTAACACCTGTGTCTAGTGCCCATGGAAATCAGAAGAGGGTGACATATTTCTTGGAACTGGAGTAACGGGTAGTTTTGAGCCAACATCTTGGTGCAAGGAACTAGACCTGACTCTTTGTCAAGAACAAGTGCTCTTAACAACCGAGACACCTCCTTAGTGGAATCTTTTAACTGAGTTTCTCTAACATTTAAAAACAAGCTATGTACTTTCAATATAAAATGGCACATGGCAAACAAACATTTTCATTTGGAGTGGGAATGAATAGGGCCACAGGAAGGAACAATCAGATGAAAGCTAGACTGAAACTCAGCAGGCAAACCTTGAATCATGCAGGTCCATGACCATCTTGATGAATCATATGGGTCTCCAAAGGGCTCCTGTAGATTCATCCATTAAGCTTTTCTGTAAGCAGCATATACAGCCCCTTTCTTGGGTCAGCTCTAATCCTACAGCCCCTTTCTTGGGTCAGCTCTAATCCATGTCTGCTTGTTTCCTTGATAAACTTCACATGACCCTAGTAACTATAACTTCCTGGAGTTTCCATTGCAACGTGGGCTTTATCTTCTCAACTTCAAACAGGCAGGACTTCTACTCTATCATCATTGCCTAGCTTCAGTTATTCTCTGAAACCCTGGGAGAGAGAGAGAGAGAGAAGACACAAGAAACAGATACCCACTCAGTCACACATTCACGAGTCCCATACATAGATAAAAAAATAGATAGATAGATAGATAGAGATAGATAGATAGATAGATAGATAGAACCTAGTGTAGACCCATGTAGGCCCTGTGCTTGCTGCTTCAGAGAGAAAGAGAGAGAGAGACAGAGACAGAGAGAGAGACAGAGACAGAGAGAGAGACAGAGACAGAGACAGAGAGAAAGACAGAGAGAGAGTCAGAGAGAGAGACAGAGAGAGACAGAGACAGAGAGAGACACAGAGAGAGATACACAGAGAGAGACACAGAGAGAGAGATACACAGAGAGAGACACAGAGAGAGAGAGACACACACAGAGAGAGAATGCTTCATGATCCCAGTGCCTACTATACATCCCTGAATTCAGTTACTCTTTGAAAGCATGAGAGTGTGAGAGAGTGAGCCCTCCATGACCCATTTAATCTGGCATCTTTTATGCACACAAAGTCAGTTCTATGTGGATGATGCTGCCAAGTCCTGCTGCCAACTTGAGATGCAGTCTGGGCTCTTGGACCAGAGTTGCATGTTGCACAGTACTTCTAGGCTGGGGAACCCTGGGGATCACATCCCCTAGTGACAGACTTTCTCCAGCAAGGCATGCATACCTCCTAAGTCTTCTCAAAGGATGTCACTAAGTGAGGGACAAGTATTCAAATGCCAGAGACTATGGGGAACACCATATTTAAATCACCACAGAACAGAGAGGCCATGCATTGTAGTGTTTTAATATGACAATGTATAGGCATCTTCCTTTGTATAGTTTAGAGAAGGCATTAATGATAAAGCCCATATATACAGTTACGAAATATAGCACTCCAAAAAAGCAAGACTGATAAAGCTGGTTCGGTGATCATAATTGTCATATTCTGAATTAGCAACAAATTCCTGCCAAGGTTTCCAGCAAATAAAAATAACTTAAGCAAGCAAGCAAACAAACAAACAAACAAACGAAGTCAGACGTGGTGGCGCACACCTTTCATCCCAACACTCAGGATGCAGAGGCAGCCAGATCTCTGTGAGTTTGAAGCTAGCCTGGCCTTCAGAGAGAGTTTCAGGACAGCCAAGACTATACAGAAAGACAAAACAAACAAACAAACAAAACAAAGCAAACAAAAATAAATAAACAAAATAAAAAATAAACAGAAACAAAAGGAAACCAAACAACAGTAACAAGAAGAAGAAGAAGAAGAAGAAGAACAACAACAACAACAACAGCAGCAACAACAACAACAACAACAACAACAACAACAACAACAACAAAACACCACAATGAAACAAACCAAAAACCAAAAAACCTTGTTGCTGTATCCTTGGAATTTGGTTTATAGTTTTTAAACTGCAAAAAATAAACCACTTTATTTTGAAATGTAAACTGTTCTATGGCTTTAGGTCCAAATATTTACACCTTTGATGTGTACTAATTGTTCAATTTGGCATAGGAGAATAAATGTGTACTCCATCGCGCATGTACAGCCTAGTCACTGTCATTATTAAATACTGATAATACTGCAGTGGTTATCAGAAAAACAGTCTGTACATCCCATAAGTCTCCTTTAGGGGGCGGCACCACCCCGGGTGAAGTACAGCATTCTGCCATCCTTTCTTGCTTTTTAGGGATGCTGGAAGCTGGCAACATTTGTCCATTCTTTTGAGCATGCTGGGAACTATGAATACCCAACTGTTTACAGTAAACTGAAGATCAAGACCTTTCCTGGGACTGTAAAGAGAAATGACGTGTCCGTGCTCAAGTTTAATTACAGGCTTAGTTCAGAAGTGGAGTGGCGGGGTCAAGGTCATTGCCATGAAGTAATGAAGTGAATCGGTACCTCTCTGCGACTTGCTCAGGTACAGTGTCGATGCAGAGGTGTGTAGCTGCGTCGATGAGACACCCACTGCTCACACAGCTGATCAGCTGGCCCGAAAGACCTGGGAAATCATGGCAATACAAACAGGTGGGAGACCCTGCTTGTTATAAAAGCAGCACAACGCTCTGAAATTTCGGTAAAGGAAATGTGCGGAGGCTTGGGACCTGGCGTGAGGGCACGAATCAGTGTGCGGTAACGTCACACGTCCGGTTTCCACCTTTGCGACATTGAAAAGTAATTTTGCCTTACGGTTCTTGAAAGGATCAATAGGGTTATTATTTGGCCTGAGAGGAAGTGACACGTTGAGAAGTTGTCTTTGTGGTTACAATCTTTGTCCTCGTCTTTTCGTTTCCCCAACACACTGGCCCCGTGGGTAGCAAATGTAGGTTAGGTTGCTTTGCGTTCACAGCTTCATTACTGAGTCTATCACAGAGGAGAACACGTTAAGCACAACTTACCAGCTCAGCCACACTAGGCAAATCCCAGGGCCGTGCTTCAGAATTAATTAGAGGAACTGCAAAGTTATTAGCTGTTATAGTAACCAAGGCCAGGATGGATGTCCTAAAGGGCCCTGTAAGGCAAGAGGACACAGATTTTTCAGAAATTTCAGGAGCATTGAGACGGCACGTCAGGGCAGAGGCCAGCATCAACCTGAACTGTCTGGAATGGCTCCGTATAGATTGTGGACACCAGCCAGAAATTATGTTGGCTGCCATTAAAAGAGGCTAGCTTTGATAATAGGGGGTGGTGAGCAGAGCAGTTAGTGGAAAGGGTAGCAGAGGGAAGATGCGCTTGTGTGCTCACCTGGAAATGGTGCTGAGGCCTCGCCTCTGAGTTTGGTGACAAATTACCACGGGAAGCACCTGCTTAAAATGTCTCCTTCCGTTGTACAGATGCCTGATGTGCTGAGAGTTTGTTTTGCATGTAAATGCTTTGGAGGTTGGGAATGTGGTTCAATGGTGCAGTGCTTGCTTAGCATGCACGCCGCACTAGTCTCCACTCACTCCGCTGCCCTTTTACGATGCTTTTAAGATGGTACACGCCTGCAATCTCAGTATGTAGGAAGCGATGCAGGACAGTCAGAAATTAAGACCCTTCTCGGCTACAGCGTGAGTTTGAGGTTAGCCTGTGGTACAAGGGGATGCTGTACTAAAATAAAATAAGTGAATAAAGAAAGACATTTCTTCAGTTTGTTTTCCAATAACAAGGCTTAGGTCAAGGTTTTTTTTTTTTTAAAAAAGTTGCACAGGCATCAGAAATAGTGGGGGAGAATTTTAATGTACAGAATCAAGAGTCAGCTTGTACAACCACTCTGGAAATCAGTCTGGCGGTTCCTCAGAAAATTGGACATAGTACTACCGGAGGATCCCGCAGTTTCAGACTCTGATTCAGGAGCCCTCAGAAGACGGCCCTGGTCTTCTGGATCGTTTATAAGCTCTGAAAAGTCCTTGGGTGGCTTCAGTGTTTGTCCTGTCTGTCTGTCTGTCCGTCCGTCCTTCCATCCATCCATCCATCCATCCATCCATCCATCCATCCATCCACCCACCCACCCACCCACCCACCCACCCACCCACCCACCTATCCATCCATCCATCCATCCATCCATCCATCCACCCATCTATCTATCTATCTATCTATCTATCTATCTATCTATCTTTGCAATCTCGTTGGTGACGTCTTAACCAGAACTCACACAGTTGTGTTTTACATAAAAGTATGTTGCCCCCCCTGGGCCCATTTTTGGGGGGGGGTAAAATATAAAGAATTGAGATAATTTTTTAAAAATTGTGATACTCTGTTGCTCAATATTTTACACAATGCTCTTAAACTCAAATCCTAGGCCCAGTCAGTGGACTTAGTGTTTAAAGTCACTCTGGTTACTCTATCTACATACCTTAAATTAGGTCATTTATAAGAACATCCACAGGTACAGATTTGTGTTTGCCACAGTGGTCCTGGAGCCTAGAACATCTAAGACCAAGGCTTAGGCTTCTGGTTAAGGCTCGTTCTCTCCTTCAAAGATGGTGTACCTGAATTGTGAAAAGAATGTACACTGCCCTCTATCTGACACAAAGGAGATACCCTGTGATGTACTTGCCTCCCAACAGTTTTACACAAGCTTCAAAGGCCACAGTCTTGCAGGTAAAGCTTATCTCACAGGACCACTATCTCATAGTACACATTACCTTGCCACTCTGCCATCAAATTGGGAATTGATAACTTAATAAAAGCGAGTGTACTTATTAAAAGTTGTATGGGCCTAGAAAAAAAAACCCCACAGTTACAACTGGACATGTTAGTAATAGAACAGCATGAGATTTATCTGCAGTATAATTGTTCGAAATACAGATTGCAGAGTCTAAACTCTTATATCCGACAAGAACAGACGAGCTGGGTAGGTGTCTTCACACATCAGCATGGCATGGAGGCAGCCTGTTAAACTGAGGACATGGGACAGTGCAAAGGAGGTAGCCTTGTAAACTGAGGACACAGGACATTGCTTGCCATTGCAGATCTACTTTCTAAGATACCCAAACTTCCAAGTTTGTAGAAGAATTGAAAACAGACAAAAGAGAACCGAGCAAATGGAGCCTATAGCAGCTCTGAAAGGTGAGAAAATGAAATCCTTCAGCAAGTGAGAAGGTGGCACTCTTCCTGGCAGTCTGGGAACAGCAAGTTCCTCAAGGGCCTCGCTTCAGGATGTCAGCGCCTAGGCTTAGCTGAACTGATCCATAGCTCAGCGTTGCTCCTTTCTCCTGCTTCCTGGTACATCAGGATTTTGTATGCTACAGTCAATCATGCCCTCAGCGTTAGTTCCTAAACCCTAAAGACATGCCATGTATAAATGATAAATAATGTATGCTTTAAAAACAGGATTAATATAGATATGCACATTATTATTTTTGACAATGCTGTACATATATAATGAATTTTGAGTATTTACTCTATTTTATATTCCTCCCATTTCCACTGAGCAACACTTTTTTTATTAGCCCACCTTTTAAAAAATTGGATATTTTCTTTTTTCTCTTTCTTTCTTTCTTTCTTTCTTTCTTTCTTTCTTTCTTTCTTTCTTTCTTTCTTTCTTTCTTTCTTTCTTTCTTTCCTTCCTTCCTTCCTTCCTTCCTTCCTTTCCTTCCTTCCTTCCTTCCTTCCTTCCTTCCTTCCTTCCTTCCTTCCTCCCTCCCTCCCTCCCTCCCTCCCTCCCTCCCTCTCTCTTCTCTCTCTCTCTCTCTCTCTCTCTCTCTCTCTCTCTCTCTCTCTCTCTCTCTTTCTCTCCCTCTCTTTCTTTCCTTCTCTTTTTGTTTTTTTTTTTTCAAGATAGGGTTTCTCTGTATAGCCCTGGCTGTCCTGGAACTCTGTAGACCAGGCTGGCCTCTAACTCAGAAATCTGCCTGCCTCTGCCTCCCGGAGTGCTGAGATTAAAGGCGTGTGCCACCATGCCTGGTGGATATTTTCTTTATTTACATTTCAAATGTTATCCTCTTTCCTGGTTTCCCCTCCGAAAACCCCCTCCCCATATCCCCCTCCCTCTTTCCCCTTCTCCCCAACCCATCCACTCTAACTTCCTGGCCCTGACATTCCCCTACACTGGGACATACAGCCTCCATAGGACAAAGGGCATCACCTCCCATTGATATTCGACTAGGCCATCCTCTGCTACATATGCAGCTAGAGCCATGAGTCCCACCATGTGTGCTCTTTGGTTGGTGGTTTAGTCTCTGGAAGCTTTGGGGGTACAGGTTACTTCATAATATTGTTCCTCCTATGGGGATGCAAACTCCTTCAACTCCTTGGGTCCTTTCTTTAGCTCCATTACTGGGGACCCTGTGCTTTGTCCAATGGATGGCTGTGAGTATCTATTTCTGTATTTGTCAGGCACTGGCAGAGCCTCTCCGGAGACAGCTATATCAGGTTCCTGTCAGCAAGCACTTGTTGACATCCACAATACTGTCTGGGTTTGGTGATTGTATGTGGGATGGATCCCCAGGTGGGGCAGTCTCTGCTCTACACTTTGTCTCTGTAACTCCTTCCATGGGTGTTTTGTTACCCCTTCTAAGAAGGATCGAAGTATCCACACTTTGGTCTTCCTTCTTCATGAGTTTCATGTGTTTTGTGAATTGCATCTTGGGTATTCTGAATTTCTGGGCTAATATCCACTTATCAGTGAGTGCATATCTAATGACTTCTTTTGTGATTGGGTTACCTCACTAAGGATGATATCCTCCAGATACATCCATTTGCCCAAGAATTTCATAAATTCATTGTTTTTACTAGTTGAGTAGTACTCCATTGTGTAAATGTACCACATTTTCTGTATCCATTCCTCTGTTAAGGGGCATCTGGCTTCTTTCCAGCTCTGACTATTATAAATAAGGCTGCTATGAACATAGTGGTGCATGTGTTCTTATTAAATATTGGAGCATCTTCTGGGTATATGCCCAGGAGTGGTAATGCTGGATCTTCTAGTAGAACTATTTCCAATTTTCTGAGGAACTGCCAAACTGATTTTCAGAGTGGTTGTACCAGCTTGCAATCCCACCAGCATTGGAGGAGAATTCTTCTTTCTCCACATTCTTGTCAGCATCTGCTATCACCTGAATTTTTGATCTTAGCCATTCTGACTGGTGTGAGGTGGAATCTCAGGGCTGTTTTGATTTGCATTTGCCTGATGACTAAGGATACTGAACATTTCTTTAGGTGCTTCTCAGTCATTTGGTATTCCTCAGTTGAGAATTTGTTGTTTAGCTCTGTACCCCATTTTTTAATAGGGTCTAACTTTTAAAAAATTATTATTAGGTATTTTCCTCATTTACATTTCCAATCTATCCCAAAAGTCCCCCATACCCTGCCCCCCCCACCTCCCCTACCCACCCACTCCCACTTCTTGGCCCTGGCATTCCCCTGTACTGAAGCATCTAAAGTTTGCAAGACCAATGGGCCTCTCTTTCCTACGATGGCAGACTAGGCCATCTTCTGATACATATGCAGCTAGAGACTGGAGCTCTGGGGGTACTGGTTAGTTTATATTGTTGTTCCACCTATAGGGTTGCAGACCCCGTTAGCTCCTTGGGTACATTCTGTAGTTCCTCCATTGGGTTCCCTGTGTTCCATCCAATAGCTGACTGTGAACATCAACTTCTGTGTTTGCTAGGCCCCGGCATAGTCTCACAAGAGACAGCTATATCAGGGTCTTTTCAGCAAAATCTTGCTGGCATATGCAATGGTGTCAGCATTTGGAGGCTGATTATGGGATGGATCCCCGGGTGTGGCAGTCTCTAGATGATCCATCCTTTCATCTCAGCTCCAAACTTTGTCTCTTTAACTCCTTCCATGGGTGTTTTGTTCCCAATTCTAAGAAGGGGCAAAGTGTCCACACTTTGGTCTTAGTTCTTCTCCAGTTTCATGTGTTTAGCAAATTGTATGTTGTATCTTGGGTATTCTAAGTTTCTGGGCTAACACCCACTTATCATTGAGTACATATCATGTGATTTCTTTTGTGATTGGGTTACCTCACTCAAGATGATGCCCTCTAGGTCCATCCATTTGCCTAGGAATTTCATAAATTCATTCTTTTTAATAGCTGAGTAGTACTCCATTGTGTAAATGTACCACCTTTTCTGTATCCATTCCTCTGTTGAGGGGCATCTGGGTTCTTTCCAGCTTCTGACTATTATAAATAAGGCTGCTATGAACATAGTGGAGCATGTGTCTTATTTAATATTTGGAACATCTTCTGGGTATATGCCCAGGAGAGGTATTACGGGATCCTCCTGTAGTACTATGTCCAATTTTCTGAGGAACTGCCAGACTTATTACCAGAGTGGTTGTACAAGCTTGCAATCCCACCAACAATGGAGGAGTATACATCTTTCTCCACATCCTCGCCAGCATCTGCTGTTACCTGAATTTTTGAACTTAGCCATTCTGACTGCTGTGAGGTGGAATCTCAGGGTTGTTTTGATTTCCCTTATGATTAATGATGCTGAACATTTTTTCAGGTGCTTCTCAGCCATTCTGTATTCTTCAGGTGAGAATTCTTTGTTTGGCTCTGAGCCCCATTTTTTGATGGGGTTATTTGATTTTCTGGAGTCCACCTTCTTGAGTTCTTTATATATATTGGATATTGGTCCCCTATCTGATTTAGGATAGGTAAAGATCCTTTCTCAATCTGTTGGTGGTCTTTTTGTCTTATTGACGATGTTTTTTGCCTTACAGAAGCTTTGCAATTTTATGAGGTCCCATTTGTCGATTCTCCATCTTACAGCACAAGCCATTGCTGTTCTATTCAGATATTTTTCCCCTGTACCCATATCTTCGAGGCCTTTCCCCACTTTCTCCTCTATAAGTCTCTGGTTTTATGTGGAGTTCCTTGATCCGCTTAGATTTGACCTTTGTACAAGGAGATAGGAATGGATCAATTTGCATTCTTCTACATGATAACCACTAGTTGTGCCAGCACCATTTTTTGAAAATGCTGTCTGTTTTCCACTGGATGGTTTTAGCTCCCTTGTCAAAGATCAAGTGACCATAGGTGTGTGGGTTCATTTCTGGGTCTTCAATTCTATTCCACTGGTCTAGTTGTCTGTCACTATATCAGTACCATGCAGTTTTTATCACACTTGCTCTGTAGTACAGCTTTAGGTCAGGCATGGTGATTCCACCAGAGGTTCTTTTATCCTTGAGAAGAGTTTTTGCTATCCTAGGTTTTTTGTTATTCCAGATGAATTTGCAGATTGCTCTTTCTAATTAGTTGACGAATTGAGTTGGAATTTTGATGGAGATTGCATTGAGTCTGTAGATTGCATTTGGCAAGATAGTCATTTTTACTATATTGATCGTGCCAATCCATGAGCATGGGAGATCTTTCCATCTTCTGAGATCTTCTTTAATTTCTTTCTTCAGAGACTTGAAGTTCTTATCATACATATCTTTCACTTCCTTAGTTAGAGTCACGACAAGGTATTTTATATTATTTGTGAATATTGAAAAGGGTGTTGTTTCCCTAATTTCTTTCTCAGCCTCTTATTCTTTGTGTAGAGAAAGGTCATTGACTTGTTTGAGTTAATTTTATATCCAGCTACTTCATTGAAGCTGTTATTCAGGTTTAGGAGTTCTCTGGTGGAATTTTTAGGGTCACTTATATATACTATCATATCATCTGCAAAAAGTGATATTTTGACTTCTTCCTTTCCAATTTGTATCCCCTTGATCTCCTTTTGTTGTCTGATTGCTCTGGCTAGGACTTCAAGTACAATGTTGAATAAGTAGGTAGACAGTGGGCAGCCTTGTCTAGTCCCTGATTTTAGTGAGATTGCTTACAGCTTCTCACCATTTACTTTGATGTTAGCTACTGGTTTGCTGTAGATTGCTTTTATCATGTTTAGGTATGGGCCTTGAATTCCTGATCTTTCTAAGCCTTTTATCATGAATGGGTGTTGGATTTTGCCAAATGCTTTCTCACCATCTAAGGAGATGATCATGTGTTTTTTTGTCTTTGAGTTTGTTTATATAATGGATTACGTTGATGGGTTTCCATTTATTAAACCATCCCTGCATCCCTGGAATAAAGCCTACTTGGTCAGGATGGATGATTGTTTTGATGTGTTCTTGGATTTGGCTAACAAGAATTTTATTGAGTATTTTTGCATCGATATTCATAAGGGAAATTGGTCTGAAGTTCTCTATCTTTGTTGGATCTTTCTGTGGTTTAGGTATCAGAGTAATTGTGGCTTCATGAATGAGTTGGGTAGGGTACCTTCTGCTTCTATTTTGAGGAATAGTTTGTGAAGAACTGGAATTAGATCTTCTTTGAAGGTCTGATAGAACTCTTCACTAAACCCATCTGGTCCTGGGCTTTTTTTGGTTGGGAGGCTATTAATGAGTGCTTCTATTTTTTTTTTTTTTAGGGGATATAGAACTGTTTAGATCATTAACTTGATCCTGATTTAACTTTGTTACCTGTTACCTGTCTAGAAATTTGTCCATTTCATTCAGGTTTTCCAATTTTTTGATGTAGCCTTTGTAGAAGGATCTTATGTTGTTTTGGATTTCCTCAGGATCTGTTGTTATGTCTCCCTTTTCATTTCTGATTTTGTTAATTAGGATGCTGTCCCTGTGCCCTCTAATGAGTCTGGCTAAGGGTTTATTTATCTTGTTGATTTTCTCAAAGAACCAGCTCCTTGTTTGGTTGATTCTTTGAATAGTTCTTGTTTCCACTTGGTTGATTTTGCCCCTGAGTTTGATTATTTCCTGCCTTGTACTCCTCTTGGGTGAATTTGCTTCCTTTTGTTCTAGAGCTTTTACGTTTGTTGTCAAGCTGGTAGTGTGTGCTTTCTCTAGTTTCTTTTGGGGGACACTCAGAGGTATGAGTTTCCATCTTAGAAATGCTTTCATTGTGTCCCATAAGTTTGGGTATGTTGTGGCTTCATTTTCATTAAACTCTAAAAAGTCTTTAATTTCTTTCTTTATTTCTTCCTTGACCAAGGTATCATTGAGAAGAGTGTTGTTCAGTTTCCACGTGAATGTTGGCTTTCTATTATTTATTTTGTTATTGAAGATCAGCCTTAGTCCATGGCGGTATGATAGGATGCATGTGACAATTTCAATATTTTTGTATCTGTGGAGGCCTGTTTTGTGACCAATTATATGGTCAATTTTGGAGACGGTACCATGAAGTGCTGAGAAGAAGGTATATCCTTTTGTTTTAGGAATAAATATTCTGTAGATATCTGTTAAATCCATTTGTTTCATAACTTCTGTTAGTTTCACTGTGTCCCTGTTTAGTTTCTGTTTCCATGATCTGCCCATGGATGAAAGTGGTGTGTTGAAGTCTCCCAGTATTATTGTGTGAGGTGCAATGTGTGCTTTGATCTTTACTAAAGTTTCTTTAATGAATGTAGCTGCCCTTGCATTTGGAGCATAGATATTCAGAATTGAGAGTTCCTCTTGGAAGATTTTACCTTTGATGAGTATGAAGTGTCCCTCCTTGCCTTTTCTTGATGACTTTGGGTTGGAAGTCGATTTTATTAGACATTATAATGGCTACTCCAGCTTGTTTCTTCAGACCATTTGCTTGGAAAATTGTTTTCCAGCCTTTCATTCTGAGGTAGTGTCTGTCTTTTTCCCTGAGATGGGTTTCCTGTAAGCAGCAAAATGTTGGGTCCTGTTTGTGTAGCCAGTCTGTTATTCTATGTATTTTTATTGGGGAATTGAGTCCATTGATATTAAGAGATATTAAGGAAAAGTAATTGTTGCTTCCTGTTATTTTTGTTGTTAGAGTTGGCATTCTGTTCTTGTGGCTGTCTTCCTTTTGGTTTGTTGAAGGAGTACTTTCTTGCTTTTTCTAGGGCATGGTTACCGTCCTTGTATTGTTTTTATTTCTGTTATTATCCTTTGAAAGGCTGGATTCGTGGAAAGATAATGTGTGAATTTGGTTTTGTTGTGGAATACTTTGGTTTCTCCATTTATGGTAATTGAGAATTTGGCTGGGTATAGTAGCCTGGGCTGGCATTTGTGTTCTCTTAGTGTCTGAATAACATCTGTTCAGGATCTTCTGGCTTTCATAGTCTCTGGTGAAAAGTCTGGTGTAATTTTGATAGGCCTGCCTCTATATGTTACTTGACCTTTTTCCCTTACTGCTTTTAATATTCTATCTTTATTTAGTGCATTTGTTGTTCTGATTATTATGTGTCAGGAGGAATTTCTTTTCTGGTCCAGTCTATTTGGAGTTCTATAGGCTTCTTGTCTGTTCATGGGCATCTCTTTCTTTATGTTTGGGGAGTTTTCTTCTATTATTTTGTTGACAATATTTGCTGGCCCTTTAAGTTGAAAATCTTCATTCTCATGTACTCCTATTATCCATTTGTTTGAATTATCTGAAGCATGCCCTGATTTATAACAACCCTAAAAATCTATAATACATGCAGAAAGTTGATTGCTATAAACAGTTATTGGTACATTGAATTTTTTTCCAGGTCTGGTTCTTCTTGACCCAGCTCACCTTCTAACTCATAAACACAAGCATTTTCACAATGGACATAACACTGGCTGCTGAATGAGTCTTAGCTTTGCACTCTAGGTTTATGTCCCTAAGGTAGGGAAGTTTACCTTAGAGTCTACATTCCTAATGTATCTATCTGTTCAAAGCTCTTTGTAGATAGGATGTCACACTAAAGTTCAATGGCCATTCTTGTTTTTAAAAACTGTGTATCATCTGTGTATTTTCATTGTAGAAACGGATGGGTTTCACTCTGTTGTTTTTGAAAAGCATACCACATGTTTAACAATGCTCAGCTCCCTATTATTCTCCCCTGGTGCACACAGTCAAGGTGGAGATTGTATCATCCATTATTTTTAAAATATCGTCTATGGTCTTAAGCCTTTATCCATAAGATAAGTCTCTCCTATTATGCTTAGTTAGTTCCTGGCCTCTTTCTTCTGCAGAAAACACCAAATTTATTTAGCTCCATGCACCTGTCCTCCCTGAAGCCTTTCCGAATCCGTGTCACTGGAGCTGAAATCTGTCCTCCTTGCTTACACTCCTGTTTTCTCAGTATCTATCTACCCGGTTCAGGCCTGCCTTCTCCTCCTTCCTTGTTCTCCTGTCTTCTCACAGTCTACTCAGTTTTCTTGTCTTCTTGTTTGTACTTCTGTCTTCTCACTACTTGTTGGGCCCCATTTTGGCCCTGGTTTGGGCCTTGAGGACAAACCCAAGCCTGGCTCAAGTTTTTGAGGCCTTGTGGAAGAGCATAAACCTGGCCCTAGTTTTGAGACCTGTCTCAGTTACTTCCTTATTGGGATGACTGAGCAAGAACTGTTTGGCCCTGCCTCTTCCCCACTGTTGCTGATGTAGAGCTTTGCCCATTGGCCCTGTCAGTTACTCCATACTTCCGTCATCCTTCCCCACCTCCTATGTCATCTTACCCCACCAAAAATCCCCCTCCCTATGTTCTTAACTTATATAAGTGAAAGGCTGATGCCTTAGACTTGAGTTACTGCTTCAACAAGACTTCTTGCTTGGTGTATTTCTTTTGGGTCATTGACACTCGCCATCTTGCTCAGCCCCTAGAGAGACCCCAGGGATGGGGGTGGGGGGACCAGGACTTCTCTCCTCTCACCTGGACCTGCCAGCAAGGAGCCAGCACTATCTATCCAGTTCACACCTGTCTTCTCTTCCTTCCTTGCACTCCTGTCTTCTCACTATCTACCCAGTTCACACCTCTCTTCTCCTGGTTTGATCCCTTGCTCACTGAAGCAGGAACCTGATTTTTGTGCTTTTTGTTTTTCTATTGTCAGAGAGAAGGATGAGAAACAAAGAATAGGTGGACAAGTTAGTGTAGATTTAACTCTAGGAAATAAGTTTTCACAGATAGTATGAAGCACTGATAGCATTTTAAAGTGAGCTCTATTTGGCCACTCTGCCTTTTAGGCTCTATTGTCAACCTGTTATAAGCTAGACTCACTGGGACGAGAGAGCCTTAACTGAGGAACCTGCCCAGACCAGGTTAACCTGGGGCCATGTGAAAGAGACTACTGTGTTTGATGTTGGAGGGTTTAGCACACTGTAGGATGCACCATCTCTACATAGTGGATTTGGGTTGTGTAAGAAGGTTAGCTGAGCAAGCCAGAAATGGAGCTGGCAAGCACACTCTCTCTTTTTAAAAATTACTTACTTATTTACACTCACATGTTGCCTCCTTCCCAGTCTCCCCCTCCATGAGTTCTTCACCCCTGCCTCTGAGAGGGTGCTTCCCCACCCACTCCAACCTCACCCCACTAGCATCCCCCTTCCTGTGGGCATCAAGTCTCCACAGGATTAAGCCATCCTTTCCTACTGAGAGTAGACAAGGCATTCCTCTGCCACATATGTAGCAGGGGCCACAGAACAGTCCATACATCCTCTTCTATTGGTGACCTAGCCTCTGAAAGTTCTGAGGGGTCCAGGTTAGTTGATACTCTTGTTTTTCTTATGGGGTTGCAATCCCCTGACTCTTCCACAGGGGCCCCCCACATCAGTCCAATGGCTGGTTTTAAGTATCTGCATCTGTCTCAGTCAGAGCTGGTAGAGACCCTCAGAGGACAGCCATTCCAGGTTCCTACTGCAAGCACAATATGGTATCAGTAGTAGTATGGGGGGTGGGATCTAGTGCTTGCACATGAGATGGATCCCAAGTTGGGCCTGTCTTTGGATGACCTTTCCTTCAGTCTCTGCTCAGTTTTTGTCCCTGCATTTACTTTAGCCAGGAACAATTCTGAGTTGAGAATTTTGAAGATGAGTGGATGGCACCATGCCTATCTACTGGAGATAGTCTTTCCAGGTTCCATCTCCCCACATTTCAACTAAGGTCATCCCCATTAGGTCCTGGGAGCTTCTCACATTCCTGGTATTTGGAACTTACTAGAGGTTCATCCCCCCCATCACCCCACACCACTGTGTTTTCCTATTCATTCTCCTGGCCCTCTGGGCCTCCATTCTGTCATCCCCTATACCCAATCCAGCTTCCCTTTTCTTCCCTATCCCCTTTCCCACCCAGGTCCCTCCGGCCCTCTGCCTCTCATGATTATTTTTTTCTCCTTCTAATTAGAATTGAAGTAGGCACACTTGGGCCTTCTTTGTTAAGCTTCATATGGTCTGTGAGTTATATCCTAAGTTTTGTGTATATTTTTGGCTAATATCTACCTATCAGTGAGTACATACCATGCATGTCCTTTTGGGTCTGGGTTACTTTACTCAGGATGATATATTCTAAACCCATCCATTTGCCTGCAAAACTCATGATGTTCTTGTTCTTAATAGCTGAGTAGTATTCCATTGTGTAAATGAACCACATTTTCTGTATCATTTCTTTGGTTGAGAGGCATCTGTGTTGTTTCCAGCTTCGGGCTGTTACAAATGAGGCCACTATGAACATCCTGGAGCATGTGTCCTTGTTCAGGCTCCTGCTTGAGTCTCACCTTGACTCATTTCAGTGAAGTTCCTTGACCTGGACGTCTAAAAGGAAAAACCTTTTCATCCCCAAGTTGCGCTGGAAACCAGTTACAGAATGAAGCTAGAACAGATGATATTTTAAAGTAAAGGACAATTTATATTTTGTTAAGTGACTAAAAAGTTTGCTTCATTTGTCCTGTCATTAAGTTATTGTTTAAGGGTTGAAAGATGAGACTAGAAGAAAATAGATGTCTAACTGATGTATAATGAAGGGTCATTTAACAATCTCAAATGATTTTATTATTGTGCAAAAGACATAGAATGTTCTTATGCAAACCTAGGTCATTTAATCTGCCGCACATCTTGACTATACTGTTTAGTTCATTTAAATGATTAAGTATTTGTGTTTAAACTTTTTGAATTCTTTACCTAAAAGCTAAGATTGAAAAAATTTTATATTAGTCTCTGCCCACACTGGGCCAGGTGGAGGCCACCACATCTGTCCCTCTGGAAGGTCTTCAGGGACAACACATTTGGAGTTATTATTTCTGATGACCAGGCCAGGTCGTCTTCCTTAATAATCTTGAGTTATCTATCTATTGCTGTTCAGTTGGCTGCATAGCCCTTGGGAGCTCTGAGGAGTCCGGGTTAGTTGGAATTGTTGTTCTTCCTATGGGGTTGCAATCCCCTAACTCTTCCACAGGGGTCCCCAACCTCAATTTAATTGTTAGAATTAGGCATATATGCTAAAACAATGACAAAAAGTGCAGTATGGTAACATAGCCATTTATTGTGATTTCAAATATTGTTATTTTAAATAATTGCATGTGTCACCTTTATACACCTAACTGTGCATCACCATGCAACATTATGAAGACAAAATACTTTGCACCACATTAGGATGTGTGCAAGATGGCTGGAATTAATCAGGTCCCCTGTAATCTATGGGCCTGCTGTCACCCAGGAGCTCCCACATTCACTAAAACACTATGAGGTATAGGAGTGTATTTGCTATGAGTGCATGGTGTAGAGGGTGTTAGCTGTGAGTTGGAATGACAAACAATGCTGTGCCCAGCTGGCACTCAAACACTGCTCTCAGCAGATATTTCATATTCTTTCAGACTGAAACAGAAGCTCTAAGCTTTTTGTGATTTCTTTGATTTATATGCTTTCTGGAAGTGGTGATTACTAATTATTTTGGCCTGCCAACTTAGCAGCAGGTCCCTGAAGTATACACAGCAGTTTCTTTTGAATTGTATAGTGTAAAGTTTCGCCCCAGGGACATTTGAACAACTTGGTCACCCAAGTTCTACAGGAACTTTTGGAATATGGCATTTCAAAGAGGAATATTAACTCAGATTCTAATCCTTTGAATTACATTTATAATATAGTTATTATACAATTTGATGCCACTCTGTGGCGTTTCTCTCTCACATGAGAGAACACAAATGTAAATATTCATAACACGGAGCAAAACCATGATCCAAATGCCCAATTATTTGCATTAGTATTGCTACTCTTAAAGGAAAGGGTAGGGGGATTTGGCCTTGATGAAAGTATGTTGAAGAATAGCTTCTGGATCCAAAGGAAACAAGATATTTCAGATCTCAGATTCTGAGCAAATTAAGTCAAGACTACGGAAGAGACACTAGGCATCTATCTCTATCATCCCCTTAGGTTGAATTACTTCAGTACATTATATTCTTTGCAGTTGAATGTCTATTCAAAGGGACCTGTGTCGCCTGCCATCTCGTTGAAAAGCCTTTCCCAGCAACCTTTATTCAGCTGTGCTGCATGAGTCTTCCCAGGTGCAGATGAATGTATTTTAGGTCAACATGAAGCATACCTGTTTAGAGTCATGAGTTTTCTATCAGTCTAGGCAACTCACAGGCCCAACCACACTTAATTAGTCATTAGAGTCAAAGTCCCTTCCACCACTTAAATCTACTGAGTATTGCCTTCGTAGAGTTTGATTTTTTTTGAAGTTATATCCTAGTGCATTGCTTAAATATTAAACTCCATTTCTTGCTGGCCATATCTCTCTGTTTCTCGATCTTCCCTCTGCCCCATGGCATCTTTTATTCTCTGCCACATTTAGAATCTAGTTTTTACTCCTCAGCATCAGGATTTTTCTCTTGCTTTCATTTCCTTTACCCACAGAACCCCTCCAGTTGTTTTATATCTCTTCTTATGCTCTGTAAGTTGTGTCTTCATTCTGGACCTTAATCCAATGAGTTAGCCTAGACATCACTTGCTTACCAGGTCACTCATGAGGTTTCCAGTCACTTATGTAATAAAAAACAAACAAACCCACTTTCAGCAAATAGAGGCTAACCCTACAGAGCAATCAGCTTGGACAGAAGTTATGGTCATCTTTCTAGTCATTCCTTTCTTGTCACCCTTAGAGGTCTTCTCATGCTGACCTGTTCCCACCTTACTCTGTGCCTAATCCCTTCTCTCTCCTAGAATGGGCATTGCTGAAGCAATGCCAGCAAAATGTCTCATTGGGTTCTTATATATTCTGATTAATAAATTATCCTGACTTTCTGAAAACAATGTATGATCAAATGTTGAATGACACAAGCAATTTCCTAACTACCTCAAAATAACACCGTGTTTCCCTATAGGTAAACCAGGGCTCAGTTCCTTTCAGTCTTCTCAAATATATGTTACGACTATATAAGACTGCATATATCCATGTTTCTGTAATGCAGTTTCTTATAGAACACACAGCACACCAGGAATAAGAAGTCTTCTGTGCTCCCAAGCTGCTAAACCTTTGAGTTATGTGGCTTTTGTTGTGATGATCTGCCTCAGGTTTCCCCATCTCTCTCTTCCTAGACATATCTACCTCTGTTGGGATATGTTACATGCCACTGTTTTAATTATTTTTAGAGATTTGATATCTCCTCCCTGACGTTCTTCAATGGTAAAATTCAAGCTCTCTTTCTCTCTTTTTAAACCAAGCAGCTGCAATGGAGGCCTTGGACAATAATAGTTAAGAAATTTCCAAAAAAGATTATATGATGTAAGGAGAAATGCCAAAGGATAATTTTCTACAATTTAGGTGGAAAACAGACTATGAAAAAAAGAATAACAGAGAAGAATTTTGGGGAACAATGTATGACATCATCAAGCTGAAAAGAGGTCCCAATTTAGAAAATATGTTTGAACTCTGCCTTGGTCAGACAGAAGCTCCAGCTGCATTTGGTCCTTGAATATTCTGACGGGATTTTGAAATGTGCCAACCAGAGACAAGACTTGACTCTTCTTTGTTCCCCTAGGTAATTGGTACCTTGTAAGCTCCTCACAGTGAATGTGGCGTTAGGACATGACAAATTATATTCCAGGGTCAGTAAGATGACACTCTGGAATTGCAACTTAGAAGTTACCTAGAGACAGTTTTTCTGAGAGTGAGGGTAGAGAGGATCCCTTGAAGTTTTGTTGATGTGGAAACTTTGTGTCCAAGCTTCAGGAGGCCGGTGACTTGCTCATATCCATCATCATTTATCCCAGTCCAGTTGTCTGAAACCAAGTAAAACCAGTCTGTTCTTTGGGTTATTCCTGATGTAAGTATACAAATTTATATTCTTCAAAAATCTTACAGCTATTTACTAAACTAGTGGTTATGAAACATTTACAGACATAACAACCTAAGGAACAGCTGTCTTCACTCTACTATTTACTCTATATTAACTTATCTCATATATGTTCTGAATTAGTCGGGGTTCTCTAGAAGCACAGAACTGTCAGACTGCACATATACATGAAAGTGACTTATAAAATGTAAGCTAGCAAGCCCAGTGACATCTGTCTCCTAACAGAAAGAACAAGAATTCAGAAGGAATGAGTCCATTGCTTAAATATTAAACTCCATTTGTTGCTGGCCATCTCTCTCTGCTGGTCTTCAGACTTAGGTTGGAATCCCAAAGAAGTAGATTCTGACCCAGAGAAGGGGAGTCTCAGCATCGGAATGGATGGATTTGCCAGTGAGTATGAGCAGGTAGAAAGGAGAGGTTTCCCTTTTCTGTGTTCTTTCACCTAGGTTGCCACTAGAAAGTGTGGCCCATTTCGAGGTGGGTCTTTCCAGGTTAAATGATCTGGGTTAAAGGTATGACTTCTCACCTTGAATGATCCTATCAAGACAATCCCACACAGGTGGCCCAGATGCTTCAGCCATAGTTGATGCTAGATGTAGCCAAATTGACAACTGAGATTAGCTGCCACGAGTTTCTTGTTTAGAACACAGTGATAGCATGGGAAGGTGCCCCTTTTTCTTCGTCATTTCAGCTGGAAGGAAATATCCAAGGAACAGATCTAATACATTCCTCCTAAATCATAAAAACACCCAGAGTTTGTAGGATTCGGGACTTACAGTTTAGAAATCCATTTCTCCAAGCTATATCTGTCATGTAACTAATAACTTTATGAATAATGAAAGCCATGGTTGACTTTGGCTACAAGGCACATTGAAGAGCAGAGCACCTTTGGGACTTCGTCCCGTGAATGGAGAATGTCAAGGTCAGGAGCAGCAGTCGCCATGGAGCTGGTCTCCCCAGGGATGGCCATCCAGAGCCCTGCTTTCCAAAGTCCTTGGTTACTCTGCTCCTGTTACTGTTTGTGTTAGATGTTCTCTCAGTTGGAAACTTTATTTTAGGTCAACAAATATACTGACATATGAGACATGTAAATAATTTAATAGATCTCTGATGACAATACACAGCTTCAACTCAGAGTAAAACGTATGACAAAAAATGCAGTTTACATCGTTTGAACTCATTTTCTTTTATTTCCCAAGGAGCCTATTTGGATTTTTTTTTTTTGATGTGTGTGTGTGTGTGTGTGTGTGTGTGTGTATGTAAAACAAACTTTTATGGATGATTTTGCCTAACTGAAAGCTAATTTAATTCCTCCAAGCATGCTTAAAGTACATAACAACAGGCTGTAATGTTTAGCAGGCTATCTATATTAAACACATTTTCAACTTACGATATTTTCAACTTATAATAGATTTAGCAGAACTTAAAAGCATTATAAGTCACAGAGCATCTATGTATTCAAATGTTACTTTGGAAAAGAGCTGAGCACAGGGAAACTCACTTGTGCTGTCTAGATTTATTTCAACTTGACATAAGCTAAAGTTGTATCAGAAGAGGGAACCACAATTAAGAAAATGTCTACTCAGCCATTAAAAAACAATGACTTCATGGAATTCGCAGGCAAATGGATGGAACTTGAGAATATCATCCTGAGTGAGTGCAGGCTCCTTGCTGACAGGTCCAGGGGAGAGGAGAGAGGTCCTGATCTGGCTGGGGTATCTCCAGGGCTGAGCTGGATGGTGTGTGAACCCAAAAGAAACACACCGAGAAGGGAGTCTTGTGGAAGCAGGAACTCAACTCTAGGGCATCAACCTCTCACTTCTATAAGTTCAGAACACAGGGAGAGGAATTTTTGGTGTGGTACGATGACATAGGAGGTGGGGAAGGATGAAGGAGGGTATGGAGTGACTGACAGGACCAATGGCAAAGCTCTACATTAGCAACAGTGGGGCAGAGGCAGGGCCGAACAGGTTTTGCTGAGTCATCCCAACAAGGAAGCAACTGAGACAGGTCTCAAAACTCGAGCCAGGCTTATGATCTCCCACAAGGCCTCAAAAACTTGAGCCAGGTTTGGGTTTGTCCTCAAGGCCCAAACCAGGGCCAAAATGGGGCCCAACAAGTGAGGTGAGTCAGTCACAAAGGGACAAACATGATATGTACTCACTGATAAGTGGATCTTAGTCCAAAAGTTTGGAATACCCAAGATTCAATTCACAGATCTTATGAAGCCTAAGCAGAAGGAAGACAAAAATGTGGATGCTTCAGTACTTTTAGGAAAGGTGAACAAAATTCTCACAGGAAGAAATATGGAGACAACGTGTGGAGTGAGACTGAAGGAAAGGCTATCTAGGGACTGCCCCATCCGGATATCCCAACATCTATAGCCACCAAACCTGGATGTTATTGTGGATGCTGGGAAGTACTTGCTGATATGACTGATATGGTTGTCTGCTGAGAGGCTCTTCCAGAATCTGACAAATAAAGAGGCAGATGCTTGCAGCCAACCATTGAGCTGAGCTTGGGGGTCCTTGATGGAGGAGATGGAGAAGGGATTGAAGGAGCTGAGGGGGTTTGCAGCCCCATGGAAGTAGCAACAGTGTCAATAGGACAGACCCCAGGGAGCTCCCAGGAATTGGACCATCAGCCAAAGAATACACATGGAACGACACATGGCACTGGCCACATATGTGGCAGAAGATGGTCTTGTTGGACATCAGTGAGAGGAGAGGCCTTCAGCCCCGAGGGTGTTCAATGCCCCAGTGTAGGAGAATGCCAGGGCAGGAAGATGGGAGTGGCTAGGCGGGGGAACTCCCTCATAGAGGCAGGGGGAGGGAGGATGGGATAGGGGATTTCCAAAGGAGAGACCTGACAAGGGGAAAACATTTGAAATGTAAATAAAGAAAATATCCAAGAAAAAAAGAAAGAAAGAAAATGTCTTCTTAAGATTAAACTGGAGGTTAGCCTGTAGGGCACTATATTAATTAGTAATTGATGGAGGAGGGCCTAGCCTATTTGGATGGTGCCAACCTTGAATTGGTGATCCTGGGTTCTATAAGAAAGCAGGTTGACTGAGCTATGGGGAGCAAGCCATTAAGCAGTATACCTCCATGGCCTCTGGATCAGCTCCTGCCTCCAGGATCCTGCCCTGTTGTGGTCCTGTCTTGACTTCATTCAATGATGAACAATGCTGTGTAAGTGTAAGCCAAATTATCTCTTTCCTTTACATTTACCCATTTAAGCATTTGCCCATTTACTAGATGCTGTGTTTCAATTTCCTTTGAACTGAAAGTTTATATGCCTCAATGGAAGCTCCTTAAGACTTGGGAGTTCTAAAGGAAGGGTTAAGGCTCAGAAAGTAAAACAATTCATAAGTCTAAGGAAATCCCTGAAACTTGCCAGATTCCTTCCCTGAGGATATAGCAGTAATGACTGTTCAGGGAGGAGAGACTCTTAACTGTTGAATGGCCTTCAAATTGTGCAGAGATTTCCAGTGTTCCACTTATATAGGTTTTCAACTTTGCTGGACTGGGTCTTGGGATATGCAGCTGCTTTTGAGTCATTCATGCTACTGCCCATGATCTCCCCAAACTCATTGCTTCATCAAATTGTTATTATTTGATGGTATTATTGCATTGAAATACTTTTGGTTTTCTACATGGGGTGAGTAGATTTTCACATCTCCTGAGGACAGCATTATACAATAACACATGTAATTTTCTTCAAGATTTTCTAAGGCGATGGGATTTGGAGATCTTGAATCATATAGATAAATATTGATGTTTACATTGTTAAATTTATGTCTATATTTAATAAGTCATATAAATGTATTTTTCCAAGAAAATTCCAAAGCATTTGAATATTTTAACTTTTAGAACATTTGCACTGGTTTCTAGAGATCAATATTTGAATGTTTCTTAGATTTGCTGCCTTTACACATCCAAAGAAATTTTTGTAATAATCACACTCAAATCAATCCTCACATAGGATTTCTTTGAAAAATGTCAAACACAGAATGTTTTCACTGAAAGAACTTCTATTTTCAAGTTGCTAACGAAATAACTTATTTAACACAAGTAATTTACTGCTTTAATGTTGCCTGTAATAGAAGAGAAAACAGGAGAGAGGGGAGAGGGGAGAGGAGGGAGAAGAGAGAGCCTGACGAATCCCACTGTCAATGGTGATAGATCGTCTCAACGGTCAAGGTTGAGGGAAGTTCTGTCTGGTCATGTGCCTGAGTAACCTGGGTTTTAGTTTCATTGGTGGCTTCTGGTTAATAGGAACACTCAGCTGTTACTAATAGCTCCTTTAAAAGCTGTGTTGATGATTTCAAACAAGAGATTTCCATGTAATTCTAATTTTGTTATTCTTGAGATTATTCATGTATGCAATGAATACATGTAGGCCCAAGCCCAGCTGCCGTGTGAGCAAGTTTGTAATGTTCCAAGGATATCATTCTACAGTTCTGCTTCTTACAGTCTGAATAGTTTCATCATCCATATTCCTTTCTCCCTGAGCCATAAAGCCTTAGAGCCTTGGAGGGGGCAGCAAAAATGTTCTGTTTAGGGTGAGCATTCAACCATGTCTTTCTTACTCTAAGCATCTTGAGAAGCCACAAGTATCTGCAATCATTGATGTTCTCTGGTTGAGTATGAATACCGTTTGTGTATAAGTATAAATTTAGAATGCAGTTTAGTCCTAGGCCATAAGTTTCCTCCACAGGCTTTTGACTGGGTTCATAGTAGCAGGCATTTATTTTCTCCTGTGGAGTGGGCTGCACATCTCACCATTCTTCCAAATCCACCACTAAGCTGAATAAAAGATGCAATGCCAGGCAGATGAGGCTCCCCCCACTCCCTCGGATTTGCTGCTTACTACTTCCTGTCTGAAATGACTTTACCTGAGTCTTTGCAGGTGTATGCTTTGGCCATGTTGCTCATGATGGGGCTTCTCTCCTGTATATGGCTGAACAATATGGTGATATATATATATATATATATATATTCTTTATTTTTTTTCAGCCCTTTGAGATAGGGTGCTGCTGTGTAGCAGTGGCTAATCTGGAACTGACCTCAAAATTATGGCAACCCCATACCTTTGTTTATCTATTTTCTTTACTTGAATCATCCATGAATGGGTTTCTATGTCTCCTTATTGGCTACTATAAACAAACACACTAAGACAGATATCTCTCCAAAACCTCGATTTCAATTATTTTAAATATTAAAGAGAACCACAACTGGGTCACAGAGTAGTTATGTTTTAAATAGCTGCTTTTATTTTCTATTTTCAATGAACAGTACATACAAGTTCATATCTCTCATGTCCTTTCCTACCAATCAGTCTCTTTCAGCCCTCCTGCTTTGCTGCTGTTGCCTCTATCTCCTAGTTTACTGTGTAAGCACTCCAGTAGAAGTTTCTAGGTTTCAAGGAAGCCCAGAATTCTAAGACAGATAAATCAGACACATTTTTTTCATTTCCTCTTCATCTTTCTTTTTCTTTTTTTTTATTACGTATTTTCCTCAATGACATTTCCAATGCTATCCCAAAAGTTCCCCATACCCTCCCCCCACTTCCCTACCCACCCATTCTCATTTTTTTGGCCCTGGCGTTCCCCTGTACTGGGGCATATAAAGTTTGTGTGTCCAATGGGCCTCTCTTTCTAGTGATGGCCGACTAGGCCATCTTTTGATACATATGTAGCTAGAGTCAAGAGCTCTGGGGTACTGGTTAGTTCATAATGTTGTTGCACCTACAGGGTTGCAGATCTCTTTAGCTCCTTGGATACTTTCTCTAGCTCCTCCATTGGGGGCCCTGTGATCCATCCAATAGCTGACTGTGAGCATCCACTTATGTGTTTGCTAGGCCCCTACCTAGTCCCACAAGAGACAGCTATATCTGGGTCCTTTCAGCAAAATCTTGCTAGTGTATGCAGTGGTGTCAGCGTTTGGAAGCTGATTATGGGGTGGATCCCTAGATAAGGCAGTCTCTAGATGGTCCATCCTTTTGTCGCAGCTCCAAATTTTGTCTCTGTAACTCCTTCCATGGGTGTTTTGTTCCCAATTCTAAGAGGGGGCACAGTGTCCATACTTTGGTCTTCATTCTTCTAGAGTTTCATGCATTTGGCAAATTGTATCTTATATCTTGGTATACTAAGTTTTGGGCTAGTATCCACTTATCAGTGAGTACATATTGTGTGAGTTCCTTTGTGATTGGGTTACCTCGCTCAGGATGATGCCCTCCAGGTCCATCCATTTGCCTAGGAATTTCATAAATTCATTCTTTTTAATAGCTGAGTAGTACTCCATTGTGTAAATGTACCACATTTTCTGTATCCATTCCTCTGTTGTGGGGCATCTGGGTTCTTTCCAGCTTCTGGCTATTATAAATAAGGCTGCTATGAACATAGTGGAGCATGTGTCCTTCATACCGGTTGGGACATCTTCTGGATATATGCCCAGAAGAGGTATTGCTGGATCCTCCAGTAGTACTATGTCCAATTTTCTGAGGAACCACCAGACTGACTTCCAGAGTGGTTGTACAAGCTTGCAATCCCACCAACAATGGAGGAGGGTTCCTCTTTCTCCACATCCACGCCAGCATCTACTGTCACCTGAATTTTTGATCTTAGCCATTCTGATTGGTGTGAGGTGGAATCTCAGGGTTGTTTTGATTTGCATTTCCCTGATAATTAAGGATGTCGAACATTTTTTCATGTGCTTCTCTGCCATTCGGTATTCCTCGGTGAGAATTCTTTGTTCAATTCTGAGCCCCATTTTTAATGGTGTTATTTGATTTTCTGGAGTCCACCCTCTTCAGTTCTTTATATATATTGGATATTAGTCCCCTATCTGATTTAGGATAGGTAAAGATCCTTTCCCAATCCGTTGGTGACCTTTTTGTCTTATTGACAGTATCTTTTGCCTTGCAGAAGCTTTGCAGTTTCATGAGGTCCCATTTGTTGATTCTCCATCTTACAGCACAAGCCATTGCTGTTCTATTCAGGAATTTTTCCCCATGCTCATATCTTCAAGGCTTTTCCCCACTTTCTCCTCTATAAGTTTCAGTGTCTCTGGTTTTTTGTGAAGTTCCTTGATCCACTTAGATTTGACATTTTTTTTTTAATTGTAATTGTTACTTTGCTAAGGAAATAGCTTTTTACTCTAAAATATTCCCAGGACCCCCCTCCTCCTTGTTCCTCTTCTCACCGACTCCTCCTTTTGTCTTGCTTATTTCTCTCTTTAATTCTGTGAGATTGCTTTACATGTTTTTCAGGAATACTGTTTAATGAGTATATTTCCCAATAACTATTATATTTAATCCGTTAAGTTTTATCATAAAAATCTCTTTCTAAATGGATATGTTTTGCTTAGAATGTATGTAGCTACTGCTACCATTTTATGGTGTATACTTTTTAAAAATCTTATTTGTGAACTATTTGTTTATACATTTGCTTGTCTTTGAATTCAAAACCTGTCTTTTGGAGGCAACACTTTTGAAAAATTCACCGAATTTCATTTTGGTTATGTTTTTTAGTCCATAATATTCAAGTAATTACTAATGAGATTATATTTTTGCCTGACATTTGTTATTTTATATTTTATCTTGTTCCTGTAGTCCTTGTTAATTGCCTTAATTTAATGAGTGATTGTTTACTTAATCATTTTAATCCCCCCTTGGTAACGCAATAGTGGTTACAATAAATACAGCATCTTCTAGTGTTGTGACTCCAGTAAGTATCATTTGAACTCAGTAGTAGGCGTTACACACTACTTCCTCAGACTGGAACCCTCCAGCTATAAATATAGAACAAGCACACTAATCCTTATCAATAAATAATAATAATCAGGCTGGGGTTTTGTGAACTTAAAGATAGAAATGGTAAATCACCTATCATAACTTAAAAAAAACCTCAAATTTACATTTCACTTGTATTTGTTTTTAGTTTGTTTTTGTGATTTGAGCAGGTCTTCCTGTGTAGCCTTGGTTTGCCTAAAATGAGACATGTTCATTAAGCTGGCCTCCAACTCTCAGAGATCTACCTACTCTGCCTCTGTCTCTCCAATCAAAAATGTGCATCACTGCACCCAAGCACACTTTTTAATTATTTTCATTTAAAATCCTACTGTTAGAAATTTTGCTTTACATGGTCTCTGTGTCTTTGTCTCTCTTCTGTGTTTGTGACCAAACCTATGTGAGCACATGAACTAGACAAATACCCTACCGCTGGTCTGCAAGCCCCATCACTGGCATGCCCTCTTTTACTTACACTAACTTTTCTTCTGAACCATCTCTCAACTTTTATTGTGGTGTCTTGACAATCACAGCATAGGGAAGGAAGAAGACTGTTTCTTCTCTTCTCCTTCCACTGCCCACAATGGGCAGCTTCCAGCTTTTTAGGAGAAATGTAAGCTGAGTCCAGAGCAATGGTCGATAATGATAACTAGAGGTCTGGTAGTGTTCTTGCCTAGGTTGCACAAGGCCCTAAGATTAATCATCAGGACAGCATAGATTAGACATGGAGGTGCAAGCCCGAAGTCTCAGCATGTGGGGGATGGAGGTAGGAAGATAAGAAGTTCAAGTATAGCTTTGACTATATGGAGAGTTTGGGGAAGAGACCCTGTCTTAAAACTCGAAAGAAAAAAAAAAGTAAAAGGAAAGAAAACAACTATCAGTAGATATTACTTCCTCTGGGTAGTTGAATTTCTGTTTTATGACAACAAGGAATGTTAACTTCAATTTCATTAGCTTGGATACCCGGTGAGCATTCATCTTGACCAAAGTTAGCTACTTCAGGTACCATATATCGTTGGAAATAGCAACATTTTGTGGCATGACTCCTTTCCTTCTGAAGAGTCTACCTACGTCAATTATGGGCTCTTTAATGGACTCTAAGTTAGACCACTGATTTATCACCATGAGATGTAAAGACCTGAGATCCAGACTGACCAAAGTGCTGTAGCAAAGAGTGTTGAGAGGGGAGTGTGAGTCAATCTGTTACCAAAACAGCAGAAAGCAAAGGCATACGATGAAGATCATTTACAGGGAAAGAAATGAAAGTAAACATCTAGAGGATTGTTTGTCTGAAGTGTGTTTCCTCTAAGTTTGATTATTAAATATGAGTGGACTGAGTAGATGTTGGCAGTCACCCCACTGCTACTCTTTACCTCTGAAGAGAAGGCCTTTTCTCTCTGAAAGTTTGAAAGAGTTAAATGCTATTGACAAGCTTTTCTTTTTTAATGGGCAAGGTATACTGAGATTATCTTACCGACTGTATTGGAAGACACAGATCATGGGCAGGTTAAGCATGTGAGTATAAGCAACCATTCTATAACCCAGAGAGAGAGAAGAGAGAGACACACACACACACACACAGAGAGAGAGAGAGAGAGAGAGAGAGAGAGAGAGAGAGAGAGAGAGAAAGAGAAAGTCAGAGAGAGACACAGAGAGAGACACAGAAAGACACACAGAGAGAATGAGATAACGATAGAGACAGAAAGGGAAAGAGAGAGAGAGAGAGAGAGAGAGAGAGAGAGAGAGAGAGAGAGAGAGAGAGAGAGAGAGAGAGAGAGAGAGAGAAACATAGAGAGACACAGAGAGGGAGAGACAGAGACAGTCAGAAAAACAGAGACATGTGAACCAGGCTTCTTTATTTCTTAGTGTTTGAAAGTTGACAGTGACCTTGATATATGGTCTGCCACCTACCCTGCACCCTGCAAAACTGTCTTCTCATGAAATGATTTATAAGCATATCTCAGTGTTTTAGGCCAGTGTCAATGTAAGCAGAAATATTTGCGTCCCTTCAGCCTCTCACTTTCTAATTAGACCCTGGCTGACACACTGAGACAGGAGTGCCACTGTTTTTGCTTTTGTGCTGTCCAGCCTAATTAATGAACCGACTCTTTCATAAGTAGATTAATGAAAGTTGTCTCATTACCAAAGTTATTTCAGGCATGGCTCTATTGCACCTCATTAGGAAAGCGTGAATGGAGATGACTTTCAATTAGAAGACAAACTCCTGAATCTCCATAGTTTTGTTAGAATAGTTTTGTTTTTCAGGGGTTTCCAGAAAAGGATCTTGGCTTTCCTTCCTTTTCCCATGTTCTTGTTTGGGATAAAAGCTACTCCAAATAAAATCAGAGATTCGCAATCAAAAGTGCTTGTCCTTCTGAACTCTGTAATAAGATAAATAGTGAAATTATTCAAGGTCTCTGCTTTACCTTTTTGAGTGTAAAATTTCAGATAATACCTTGGTGCCTT